>NC_140931.1:82693029-82853029 GCF_014529385.1 Adiantum capillus-veneris | reverse complement strand
CTTGCAGAGATACCATTTGTAGATGGAACCAGAAAGCTAGCTCTGGAAAAGGTGGACATTGATTTATTGCAGAATCCAGATGCTGAGATTTCAGACACAATTATCTATGCTTGTCTTAAGTAAGTGTTACTATCTTGCTAGCTTTGAAAACTCAGATAATAGGTTTGCTAACTCAGGTAGAGTCTCTGCAGCTTGATCAAAAGTCAACTCCCATTGCACACTCACACAGAGGTGTTTCTCCTTGATCCACAAATGTCTGTAATTATTAGACAAAAGAATAGTCCATCTGGGACCTTTGAGAGCTGGTTTCTCCACTGTGCTATGCTGGAAGTTACTGTGATCATCTTCCCATATGAGAACAACCATCACTGGAGTCTCATATGCCTTGATGTTGACCAACCAGCAGTGTGGGTGTTCAATTCAATAAAAGGAACCCACCCTGAAATTAGGCTGTAAGTGTTTTGTGTCAGAAAGTGTTTATTATAGATATCCATGTAAATTTGAAGCCTCATGTTAACATCTTGACATTGCTTTGTGCAGTTGTATAAAGAGGTTGCTGCTTGCCTATGGCAAGCTATGTGGAAGGTATGAATTGTACAAGGCCCCAATCAAAGAAGTACCTGTCCCAAATCAAACCGATGGGAATTCTTGCGGCTGGAGATGTCTTCTCCATGCAGAATATGTCCTGCAAAGCTACTTTGCATTAAAACCTTTCATGACTAAGGTACCCATTTGGCAATGCATTCAGTTAGTTTTGGTTTAGTCTATAAAATAATTCTCATCATGTGGTCTTTCAATTTTGCAGAGTGCTTTAAAAAACTACACATATGATTATTTGCAAAGATACCGGGTAAGTTTAATACAACACTTGCTTACTATGTCTAGCCCTAGAGAGCTTGAAGATAGCGGCTTGGATGAGCGCACTATTGATCTTACAAAACATGACGTGCCACCACGACAAACCCCTACATCCGATACAGTGGAATCGCATCGGGCCGAGGGTGTCATATCAGCAGAAGATCAAAGAGTCGTGGATGAGGAAAGGACAAATGAGCATATGGAAGCTGCTAAGGTTCAACCGGAGGAGACAATGAAAGAGCCAAGTCAGCCAGTGGAAGAGCCAAAAGAGCCTATGGCTGAAACCCAAGATGACGAAAGCAGGCCTATAGATGAGCAAAAGGATATGGATGAGGAAACCAGGCCTAGGGATGAGCAAAATGATATGGATCAGGGAAGGATGTATGAGGCAAGCCGATCAACCTTGAATCAGGCAGAAAGGGCCATGGGGGAGACCCCTGATGAAGATTTGAATGATGACTCTGAAGATAAAGCGGAGGAGAGCCACAACGACATGAACACTACAGAGACCCAGTATGGACCCTTGCTACCTATAGATACGGTTGTTCCGGTAATGTCTATTCAAGTATGGCAAAATATGTTCAGCTTCTAACTACTTATATGTACTTGTCAACTTTTACAGAGGTTGATTATCTTGGACGTCAATGGATTGCTGCTGATGCGGGTGCCTCTCGGTGACAGAGGACCCTTTGAGGATTTGCAAACGTTTCGGATGGGAACTTGTCGAGTCGTGGTTCGTCCAGGAACCAAGGAATTTATTGAGTTTCTTCTTCCGCGCTTCAGAGTTGGCATATGGTCTTCAATGCAAAGGCAAAACTTATCGCCACTAGTTGCAATAGTTTGCAGTGTATGCCAAGCTCACACGTCAGATTTTTCCTTTTTGTATGATCAAAGAAAATGCGTTACCGTTGAGGGCCACTACCACCCTAAAAAACCAGGATTACCTCTTTTGTACAAACCGTTTAGCCAAATCGGTGTACCCTTTGATGCAACTAATACACTACTAATTGATGATACTCCCGAAAAGGGAGAACTAAATCCGCCGGGAACAACTATCTCACCACCTTATTTCGAGGGGCATTCCTTCGATTTTTACCTTGAAGACATTCTGATTCCATACTTACAGAAATTGTATCTCAGTCCATTGTTCACGGACGAGTTTGTACTTTCTAATGAATTAAGATGATTCTTCTATCTGTCTTTGTCTTGTCTAACATATATATATATATATATATATATATATATATATATATATATATATATATATATATATATAGAGAGAGAGAGAGAGAGAGAGAGAGAGAGAGAGAGATTTGACGTGGTAAAGAAATGTATTTCAAGCACACTTTTTCACAGGGCACAATTGAAAGATGAGATCAATAAACTTCATGTCTTGAAAGTCATTTGTATACACTTGGGTTTACAAGAATATCTGTTACATTGACACTACTTCAACCCGACCATCCAACTCTTTGCACAAAATATCTTTTTCTCTTCGCCGCATCACCTTACGCCCAGCTAAGAAAAAGGAAAAATCTGATAGTTCCTTGTCCATTGACTCTTCAATGATGTCATTTCGCAAATGCTGAAGACTGCATAGCTCCCTTATTGTAACCACCAATAGTAGGCCATGCTCTTTATCAATCACTTCCACATCCACAGTAGGATTATCTTCCAAACCTGCAGAAACTTGGTCCATAGGAATGTACTTACCGTTTAGCATTTGTGATCGCATATACCAAAATGAGAGTAACAATGATTGGCTTGCAATCATGTACTTGACAACTAGAGTATCAAGCGCGACCTCGCACCGTAAACCAATCTCTTCCTTTGCATACCATCCTTTGTCAAGAAGTTTGTCACAGGATGACTGCTGAAATGACTTGCACATGAACATAGTTTTCGTAACTCTGATGTTGTAGCTATGAAACAGCTCTATGAAGAGTGCAACAGGACAAAAGTTTGCAATTCTAACCAGTTTGGTAGGAATAGAGCTATGTAGAGACCTTTGTATATCCTTGTAGAGCTTACTTCGCATTGCCTCCACCATTGTTTCCTCGGGAACTGGCCAGTCCACAGTGTTCCAATCGGTCGGTATAGGCAGTTTCACCAACATGCCATTCTTATTCCCTGAGCTGAGTTGGTAAAAGTGGTCATAAAAAAAGATTCCCTCATCAGCCAATCTTTTGCTGCTCCTCTCTGAGTACTGTAGAGAACCAATATGGGCATGTACAACATGGAAGAGGCCTATTATGCACTCCACAGGCTCCCATTGCTCATAAGAAGAGGGATAAACATCTGCAATATATATAAGAAGAGTTAAACTAAGAGTATCAATAAGTACAAATGACAAATCTAATGTAATTGAGTTGTGAAGAGTAGAGACATTACTCATAACAAGCGGGAGAAACATTGCAAAATATATAAGAAAAGTTATAATGAGAGTATCAGTAAGTTCACATGTCAAGAGTACTTACAATTGCAACGTGGTTGATGTATATTTGATACATTTCCACCGTTTTCTATCACCTCTGGATGGGTAAACACATGCTGAATAAAAACTTCCTTTACAGATCTTTTGCCGATCTCAACTTTGAAATCCAACACCCTGGCCTTCCATGCTGAGCGGTAAACGTTGATACCACTAGACCTCTTGGGTCTTCTTGGTTGCATGAGGACCCATGAACCTTTTTTTATCCTTTGTCCAACCCATTGGTTGTCTGCACTTATTGAAGCTGGTATTGTAATTGAGGATATGCTACTACTTGGCCTTCTAGGCAAAGTGCCGTTGTTGTTTGTTGGTGTGAGAGACAGTAAACACCTTGAGGCTCTTGGGCGAGAAGACGTGGATGCCATAACTCTCAGAGAAAAGCTTTAGTGGAGGGAGATTCACTTTGAAAGCATTCTAATGGAGGGAAAGTGTTTTAAAATTCCAATATCTTGTGCGGGCTTAATGGTCACCCTTCAGTACGTTAATGACCATGAGAGAATATCAGAAGTGGGACCACACGCAAGCACCTAAAAGCTTGGTAAAAGGAAGGAAATTACTATCCTACAATCCTAGTTTCGTGAAAGTTTTATGCTATTTTCCTATTTTTTGAGTCTTTCCAGGTACTTTCCTACGTAACGTAGCCTTCATGCTCATTGGACGCGCTCTATTTTTCTCTCTCTTCATATGGCCCTCCAAATGACCTCCAAAATTTCCTAATGAAGCTTTAATTTTACTCCTCCTTCAAGTTTTTAGGTTCTCTATTTAGTATTTGTCCTTGTACCTTGCTTTTGATGATTGTAAGATTTCCATCGCTTGTTCATGTTTGCAGACGTTTTTCCATCCGATTTTGTAGAGTGGGATCCAATAGAGTCCTTCATAGGAACTTTTGAGGCTATCCACATTGACCTTGGTAAGTTGCTCTATGCTGTTTGTCCATCCTGTGAGCCTGCCTCACGTGACTTTTTTTTTATAATCATATTTATGTCACACCTAGGCAAAATGGGTATGGTAATCTTTCTCCGGTTTACTCGCCAACCTTGGAGAGTCTGGAATGGCCTAAGCCAGACAGTGCCTTGATCATAGAAACCGAAATGAGAATCGAGACGGATGTGCAAGTAGCAATGAAGTGCACCTATGGTTATACAAAGCCACGGTAACATGGTTTATGTATCTTCATGTGTTTGTGTTTATCTTTCAACTTCATGATGTCCACAGGACACCACCAATGTGAACTTGCAAAGGGGGAAGTGCAATCAGTAGATTTCTTGAAGTTGGATGGGAGACTAAGGTGTTCAACTACCAAAGAGATAGAATCAAGTGCTTTGTAGTTGCCAACAATGTGGTGTTCAGATACCATATTGTGAAGAAAATCTTGTCAATGGTCTTTCCCTATAGAAGCTGGAAGTTGACGACGGGAGAATGGGAGGCACTATATTTTGATGTTGTTGCTAGAGAATCAGTTGACCTGCAAATATGCAATGATGCAGTGCACGACATTGCAGTGAATAAGGATTGGCACCTCAGTCACCTTCATGAGTATCTTAATCTCAAATATACCTTACCCAAGCAGCATCTTTTTGTAATCAATGAAAAGATTGTTCGCTCTAGAAAAGAGAAGAGCTTTTTGTGTGAGAACATTCCGTTTCCGCTATGTTTTTTTGTAAAAGCTTGTAACTGACAGGGGATTTTCTCCCATTTACATACGGTGTTTTGAATCTCGTTTCTGCGCATATTTGTTTATTCTCAACTTGTTCAAGTTTTTGATTGAAATGTGCAATTTCTTTGATATGGAGCATAAATGTTTTTAATGTTGGTGTCTTTCAATGCTTTGTCACGTGATTTTGTTTAAAATTATAGTTTTAAGTTATTTTGACGTAAATTTTAAGTGCTTTTTGAAAAGTGACTTTGTGTATATAAGTGACTTTTTAGGTTTTAAACTTTCATTTCTCACTTTCAGAAAACCCTAGCTCTAAGCTCTCTTTGCATCTTCTTCGCAAATGAACCCATGGCAACGTCTATTGATGCACTTCTCACACAATTAAAAAAGGTAGGACTTGCGGATCAAGCATGTGAACTACTCAGTGTGTTCGAGGGGACAATTGACATGCAAGCCATTACCAACCTTCATGCAGAGGCATTCAAAAGCTTTCTTGGCTACATGGTGCAACACATGGAAGAATATGCCATTGTCTTTGAGGAATCCAACACGGTGTGGTTGCCAATGGATTCTCTCAAGCATCTCTTTCCGGCCCCGACAAAAACTTTCACTTTTGCTTGTTGAGGTTTATTGAAGGCCTCACGGAGTGGGACTATATGACAGAGAATGAGGATGATCTCATAGATTTGGGCATGGGGTGCATAGGCACCCAATTCATTTCTTGGGACATGGTCCTGGCCTTACTTGTGTTTGAGAGCATGGATAAGGGAAAATCAAAGGAAAAGATCAACCAAAGACTGCATGTGACCATTGTGGAGAAATCAAATTAAGTTATAGATAATGATGAGTAGATTGAAGCATCTATGACACTTGTCCTCTTGCAAGATCCCAGCTCCACTGAGGAGGAAGATCGGATGATAGAGGGAGATGAGGTGCTGGAGGAAGTCCAGACCTCCAAATTCTCACTTTGCATGCAGTGGTGGTGGATGATCGTCACTTTCTGTTCCTTGAAGACATTGCCAAAACACTAGGACTCAGAGAAGATGAGTCACTCGTAGTGCTTGCTATCTATGCGGGCATGAAGCATCCCAATGAAAAGGAAGAGAATGTCAAATTTCAAATTGATTCTGAAGACCAAGGTCTCCCAGCAAGGCTCTCTTTCCTTCCCATTGAAAACGAATAGAAGTGGGTTAAACAATAGCAAGTACAGTTATGGAAATCAAATAATGTGCCTCATTTTACAAAAGCATCCCAAAAAACGCTTTTCATCCACACAAACCACTGATCTAGATGGGTAGAGATGATTGATCTTGAAGAGAAAAATGAAGAAACTGAGGTAAGCATATCTTAACCTAGTCGATTGTCCATTGTTCCTTACAACAAGCGTTAAAGTTGTTTAAAATTCTTTGTAGGTGGCGTACCATGTTGATAAGTTTGCAATGCATACTGGAGGTTCCACGCAACACACCCATGGGTAGGGATAGCTCGCTTTTGTACTACCTGAGTCACCTAGGGCCATCAATTCTTTGAGTTTCTCACATTGAGTTCTCTAAGAATGATTCTGCGGAGCTGCTCAACTACAAAGCATTAAGTGCCATACTCGCTGAAGATTCCCTCATCCTAAATGCTCACAAATGTATATTGGTGGATTGAGAGGCGGCACTGTATGCCTTTACAGGCAAGCACCAAGATCAATCCTCTCCCACTACGCCTTGAGCCTAGGTCAAGGGTTGACAAACCCAGAGAAATTTGTAAAATCCCTTGGCGTCAAGTCAGCCATTCGCCCCATACTCACAGATGTAATTCGTAGTAAAACTAATTGACCATGATGTGATATCCAAATCAATACATAACAATTATATTTTTTAACTATTTTTGTCAACAGTCTGTACTTGTTTTTATTCTGATGCATATTGTCCAATAAATTTTATTTATGCAACCCATGCACGGAACCTCGAACATGCAACGACCCATCGTCTAGGGGGCACATCTCAGAGATTTGTTTACGAAACCGGGTGACGAGAGTGGAGGGGGGGGGTACAGGGTTAACAGGACCACCACGGAGCACGACGACCCCTGGTGGAGTCGGACGGTGCAAAAAAAAATCCATGTGCATTGCACGGCGTGCAAAGATTTTTTTTTTGTGTTTTCCGACCTCGTCAGGTGCCGTCGTGCTTCGTGGTGGTCTTGTTGACCTTGTACGTCCCCTCTATCACCTGGTTTTGTAAAAAAATCCCCAAGATGTGTCCCTCGATTGACGGGTCGCTGCATGGCTTTTTTTTGCATCGTCCGATCCCGCCAGACGATCCATCCGCCGTGGTGGTCAGTTTAAATTTAACATCTGGAACAATTCAAATACTTAAAAAAAACAGTGTACAAAATCAAGTTCAACTATTGCGCCAAAGAATGGTAGAAATTCAACTCTTTGATATTTTATGAAAATATTACAAATCTCATCAAGAGAGAGTACATAGAATAAACTATTTCTTATGAAAGCATTGTTCATTTCACAAATTGATTGCTAGAGATAAATCATATTTTTCAATGTTACACGCTTAGCATGCACCATACAGAAAATGCCATCCTGAAAACAGCGGCACCAAAATGTCCTCAACGGCATCCTGTAGGGCGAGTAAAGTTGCACATTGTATGTGTGTAACGGAATCACTATATTCATCCATTATCTCTCTCACCACTCGAGAGAGATCCGCTTTGGGTATGATGGTCTCATTTCTCTTCTGATACTTTCGAATCTTCCACAAAGCAACTACGCCTGGATTCCATCTCTGGTGGTGGAGGAGCCGCCTGCCTGGCCCATTGAGGAGGATCATTTTTTTATGTTTTCCTCCTCTTCTCTTGGACCCGTTGTTCTTCAAGTGTCACCTTGTTCTTATTCCTCTTTACACATTGCTTGGCTCTTTGAGTTATTTTTGAAGGCCTTGAGCTCCCGACCTTTGCTTCTTGGGTGGTTTGAACTCTATCCTTTGCCGTCTTCTTCTCTGCCTTTGCTCGTGCTTGTAATTTTGTTAAGTGAGCTCTCTTGGCCTCGACTCTCTGCCATTCCTCTTGCCCCTCTGTCTTCTTTGTTCTTCTTGCATTCTTTTTGCTTCCTTCTCAGCTGCATGTTTCTTTTCCATGTCTTTCATTCTTTTCCTCCTTTTGGCCTCTCGCGCTTTAGAAACCAGGTTTCTAGTATTAATTTTATTACCCTTTGTTTGACTCACAGTCCAAATCTTTGCAGCATGGTTTTCGCGGTGGCCTGAGCACCAAGTGTTGTGACAGCAAGCGGGGGCTCTGAATTTTGAAGCGGATCTCAATATTCTTCTTCGGTTGCTCTTGTTTCTTGTGTGGCTCTATGTAGAGATGAAACTGGTGGGGGATCTAGTAGAAGTGTGTGGTTGGCATGGTTTAGTGGTCCGAGATCACCAAAAATATGTCGCATGGTGGTTTGATCATCTCGATTTGATGGTTGAGGAGATTGTTGGTGTTGTTGGGCTTATTTCTAACACCCTGTTCTTTGTAAATTTATACATACAAACATGACACCCAATGTCAAAGTGTGTATGGGATTGTGTTTTTAACTTTCTTTAGCAAGCACGTGTACATGTACGGCAAGTCACTAGTAGAGCGCCAATTGTCATGCTACTATAAGTGCCCGTGAGTAAGTTTTCTGAAGGGAGACTTGTATATAACTTAAACTCATGTACAAAATTAAAGCAGTTCATCAAAGATCCAAAAAATTGCAGTTTTGAGATCATTGTGCCACCTTGATGGTTTCTGTTGCAGTTTTTGCCCTCACCTTGCCTACTCTACATGTAGTCATGTCGGGACAGCTCTGTTCGCGTCAATTTTTCATGTAGCGGCATGTAGGTTCAACTTTGGACATATTTAGCTTTCTTTCCATTCATTTATCAAGATTTCTCTCAAGCTTTAAAGTGCCCCAATTGGATTTTTGATCTTCAGGTTACAACTGGTTCTCTACAGGGTTATGGCTATGGCAACCTAGTGACAAATTGTGTGCAAACAGATCGGGAGGGCATGTAAGCATGAGTTGTGGAATTTATGTTGAAGTTTTGGGTTTGTGATTTCAATTGTGATAGGGGAGGCCCTTGTCTTCATATGCATCAATCGGCGTGTGCTATAAATCCGTGCTTTGATACGGTTTTGCTCCTATTTGACCTAGTCTCTTGGGTGGGCAAAGGCCAATAAATTCCCAAGGGGACTAATCTTGTTGGATTTGTGTTGTTTCAAAGGGATTTCCCAAATATTTTGGTGTTCTTGTAGTGCTCTTTGAACGCTCTTGGGTGACATCGCTATAGAGGTGTTCCAGTTTGCTTGTTTCCCAACAGTGTTTTGGTGCCTGCCACCGAGGAATCGCTTCAAGTTACCTTCATTTTATAGGTTTTGGAAGACATGGCATTTAGTTTTGTGGAGTTTAGTGGGAAATCCAATTAAAGTGCCAAAGGTTTCATTGAGAGAATGGAGTTTGCTTTCCTTCTTGCTGACAAGCAAGACCCAACATTGGTGTTATGAATCTTCTACTTCTATTTGAAGGGAGATGCTAGGGAATGGTTGGAAGGATACAAAAAGGAGCTACAATCAACACAACCTCCTCAAGTTATGACTTATGAAATAATAAATCATGCTTTTCTTACACACTTTCAAGAGGTGGAAGACCCACAAAAGGTATGGAAGTCTATTCAAGGCTTCATACAGGGTGAAGGACAGACCATAGAAAACTTTGTGAAGGCATTCAATGTGTTATGGACAAAGCGGTGTACATATTTTGGGGATGAAATTTCTCCAGCCATGTTGAAGAAGGATAGGTTTCTTGCAAGTTTGAGAAGTAGTCTATGCTTGAAGGTAGAGCTTAAACAGCCAAGGACCTTTGAGGAGGAAGTTCACATTGCAAAGAATAAAGAGTAGAAAGAAGAGTGTCTTCATCAACTTGGAATCAATGTCGAGCCAAAGGTTGAAGTGAAAGTTGTAGATCAACCAAGGGTAATCAAGGAGCCAGGTTAATCAACAAGCTTCTCATGATGTGAATGCTTTTTTCAAGGAGATGCAAGAGTTGTAGGCTTATGAAGAATCTTAGTGTGCATATGATGGGAGGTGGAAGAGGTCAAAGCTATGGATATGGATGTGGATATGAAAGCAATGAGGGGTTTACAGGTGGTAGAGGAAGAAGCATGGCTGGAAGAGGGGATATGTTTCAATGTTACAATTGTGGTGAATGGGTTCATAAAAGCCCTCAATGTGACAAGCCAAAGAGAATGGGTGGTGACATGTTTCCTCTTCCTTCACAAATTCCTTCTCAAGATTATGGTATTGAGATTAAAGGGGAAGCAGGGCCAAGTGGTTTGACATTGAAAGAGAATGGAAAAACAAAGGTGGTAAGCATCATCCTTTTAGAGAAGAAAGAGGATGATTCGGGAGCTATGGTCATGCCTGTAAGTAAGAGGGTTACAATAGATCTTGACATGAGTGATGCAAGTCCCATCCATAAAAGAGGGAAATAGGTTGAAACAGGTACATGTAAAGAGAAGAAGAAGAGAAAAGCCAAGCAACATTACAATGCATCCAACTTTCCTTTGGGAGAAGGGAAACCAATAGTTTAATGGATGATTTGGTGGGTAGAAAGTCTGATGTTACCTTTGGGAAACTCATGGAGATGTTTCCTAATTTAAAGAGGCAATGGAAGCATGTAGTCAACCCCATGAAGAAGGAGCCTGCAAGGGGGTCAATGAGAGTCATGTCTTTGAATGAGCTACCTGATATATACCCTACTATGGATGCATGGCATAAGAGGAAGTGCATTGGAGAGGCTTATATTGATGGAGGTGCATATGTATGTGTTATTACTCAAGCTTGTGTATCAAAGTTGGGAATAAACATGGTGAAGAATTCAAGTTTTTGCATAAAGCTTGCCCACCAATCAAGGGTGAAGTGATTGGGAGTTATATAGGACTTGGAGATGGATGTATTTGATGTTACATTGCTGGTCAATTTCCATGTTATGCCCGTGCATATTGGTGCTTTCCCTCTCATCCTTGGAAGACCATGGTTACAGGCAACTAAAGCTGTGAAGCCTATCTATTGTGCTATCAGGGTGAATCTAGAGGTGGAAAGAGGCTATATTGAAGTGGATCTCATCATGGTGAGTGTGATTTATGCATGTAGAAGATTTAGGCACTACCTTGTCCCTAAACCATTCACATTCCTCACTAGATACACCCTTCTACCTCAATTGGTGAATAGTCCTACTTTGTCAAAGTGAAGTGGATTGTGGAGTTACAGGAATTCCGATTCTCTTTTCTTGTTGAGGAGAGTACAAGGGCTACATTGGCTGATTTTATTACTTATAAGGAAATCCCTCTTCTTCTTAAGGAGGACGCAATGAAGAAGCAACACATGGAAGCTCCTGACATAGACAATGCCTATCTATTGTTCTTTTATGGGTCTTACAGGAAAGCTCATGGTGAAGCTTCAGGAGGTGTTGTAATTTATGATCCTCAAGGTGCTTTAGTAACTAAAAGGAGTTTGAAGCTTACGGCACAAAGCAACAATGAAGCCGAGTATGCTACTTTGAAAACAATAGATAGATAATGTTTATCTATTGTTTTTTTATGGCTCTTATAGGAAAGTGCATGGTGAAGCTTCAAGAGGTGTTGTAATTTATGATCCTGAAGGTGCTTTGGTATCTAAAAGGAGTTTAACCTTACGGAACAAAGCAAAAATGAAGCTGAGTATGCTACTTTGGTGAAAGGGCTCAACCTTTGCCTTTATCTTGGTATCCACCATGTGAGAGTAAGAGGTGATGCTCTTTTAGTGGTTAAGCAAGTGCTTGGGTGTGTCAAAGTAAGAATCCAAGGTTGAAAAATGTGTGTTTTTAAGTGAAGAATTTGCTTAAGCATTTTGAACCTTGGAGTTTAAGGCATGTGGACAGATCTCAAAATGAAGAAGCACATGGTGCAACACAAGCTTCAAATGGACAATTGTATGTGATAAGGGCTGAGTCTCCTCTTTATTTGGGAAGGGAAGCTTTCGAAAGGGAGGAAGAGTTTCTACAAATAGATATGCTTCCATCAGAGTTGGAGAAGTCAAAAAAGTATGCCTTCCTTCGTCGTGCCAAAAGGTATGTGCTACTTGGTGATGCCTTATATATGAAGGGAGATTATCTTATGATGAGAAAAGTTCCTTGGAAAGAGGAAATTTACAAAATGTTAGAGGATAATCATGAGGGTTCTTGTGGTGGTCACTTTGCTTCAAAGATCACTTTGCATAAAGTCATGCAGGAGGGATATGTGTGGCCAAGCATTCAACATGATGTTCATCATTGATGCAAGTCTTGTGAAGAGTGTCAAAGCATGGAAAATAGGGTTCTCAAATCATAAAATAGAGGCACCATTTTTTCTTATGATGTGTTTGAGAAGTGGAGTATTGATGCAATAGGTCCTCTATATATGACAGCTAGAGACAAATGTTACATACTTACTGTCGTTGACTATCTATCCAGGTGGGCCGAATCCAAAGCTGTTAAGCACATCACAAGCAAGGATATTTCCCATTTTATATATGAGGATATTTGTTGCAAATTTGGCATGCCATTGGAGCTACTTTTTGACAAGGGTCCAGGTTTCAGAGGAGAGCTGGTGGATTATCTATGTGAGAAGCTTCATGTGCATCGCAGGTTTACTACTCTATAATATCCCCAATGCAATGGCATGAATGAAAGTTTTAATGGATAACTCATAAGGATGCTTACAAAGATGACAAGAAACAATGTGAAGACTTGAGATTTAGAGCTACCATGTGCTCTATGGGCTTACAGGACTGCCATCAAATCAGGTACCGCTTTCTCTCCCTTCCATCTAGTTTTTGGCAAAGAGACTTTACTTCCTATTGAGGTGGAAATACCAGCTTTGAAGATGATGCTAAAGCTTGAAGAAGAGACCAATGATGCATTCAAGGAAAGTCTTCTATATTTTCAATGTGTACAGTTGGATAGGTTGTTGGCTTTTGAGCATTATGAGCAGGTCTTGAAGAAGAATCAAGCAAAGGCAAATGAGAAGCTGAAGGACAAAGACATCAAGAAGGGTAATATGGTGCTTTGTTACAATAGTAAGCTTGATAAAACTTTTTAAAAAAAGTTAAAAATCAAGTGCCAAGGTCCTTTCTTGTTCTTAAACAAATTTCCAAATGCCACATATCAACTTGCTGGCTTGGATGGTACCCCACATAAAGCACGTGTGAATGGCTACAGGTTGAAGAAGTATAATGCTAGGTTGATGACTGTAATTGAGGATGAGACTTATTTTGAAGAATTTATTGAGCATGTGGCTAAGGATAAAGATGAAGTGAAGACTCCCTCATGTGGTTTACAAGATCTCTTTTGTGTTGCTAATCATGAATGACCTAGCAGGCTGGGGTGTGGCAAACTATGTTGGGCGCATTTTTGACACCCCGGTTTTTTGTAGAATTGTACATACGAACATGAAGCCCGATGTAAAAATTGTGTGTGGATTTATTTTTGTGGTGATTTTTTCTTGCTTTAGCAAGCACATGTACATGCAGGGCAAGTCACTAGTACAGCGCCAGCTGTCGGGCTATTGTAAGTGCCCGTGAGTGAGTTTTTTGAAGAGAGACTTGTATATAACTTAAACTCGTGTACAAACTTAAAAAATTTCATCAAAACTCCAGAAAATTGCAGTTTTGAGATTATTGTGCCTCCTTGATGGTTTCTATTGCAGTTTTTGCCCTCACCTTGCCTACTCTACATGTAGTCGTGTCAGGACAGCTCTCTGTTCGCGTCAATTTTGCATGTAGCGGCATGTAGATTCAATTTTTTTCATCTTTAGATTTCTCGCCATTCATTTTTCAAGATCTATCTCAAGCTTTAAAGTGCCCCAATTGGAGTTGTGCTCTTCAGGTTACGACTGTTTCTCTACAGGGTTATGGCTATGGCAGCCTAGTGACAAATTGTGAACAGATAGATTGGGAGATCATGTATTCATGAATTGTGGAATTGATGTTGAAGTTGTGGGTTTGTGATGTTGAATTGTAAAAGGGGAGGCCCTTGTCTTCATATGCATCAATCGGTGTGTGTTGTAACTCCGTGCTTGGACAGGGTTTTGCTCCTATGTGACCTAGTCTCTTGGGTGGGCGACGGCCAGTAAATTCCCAAGGAGACTACTCTTGTTGGATTTTTGGTGTTTCAAAGGGATTTACCAAAGCTTTTGGTGTTCTTGTAGTGCTCTTTCAACGCTCTTGGGTGACATCTCTATAGAGGGGTTCCAGTTTGCTTGTTTTTCAACAACGTCTAGAGCGGGTTGGGACGTTGGGTTATCCACTTGTGGCTGAGAATGTGAATTTGAAGCCATAGCTTTTGCATGGGGTTCTGGCAGCAGATTTTTAGTGGCTATGGTGGTGGTATTGATGTGCGTAGTGATCTGCTCGTGTGAATTGTCCATGTGGTACTCTCAGGACACCGGCAAGGCTCGACTAGACAAGGGCAAGGACAGGCTAGGCAGTGTGGAAAGGAAGTCCAACTAGGGCAAAGGGCCAGGGGCCTATGCTATATAGTGGGTGGTTGGGTGGTGGACTCCTAGGTTCTAGTTCACCTTGTCTTACACTGGTATCAGAGCTCAGGGGGAAGGGGGATGAAGAAGAAGGAGGCAGGGCGAGCACTTCTTGCCATGGATCTTTGATCTCTCTCTCTCTCTCTCTCTCTCTCTCTCTCTCTCTCTCTCTCTCTCTCTCTCTCTCTCTCTCTCTCTCTCTCTCTCTCTCTCTCTCTCTCTCTCTCTCTCTCTCTCTCTCTCTTGCGGAAGCCCTCTTGTCAGGGAGGAGCTGTGAGGCCATGGGCAAGCGCCCTAAGCAAGAACCGAGGAGATGGGGACATGGGACAGAGCCGAAGGCGGGGCAGAGCCGTAGGAGCCAACCCTTAGATGGATGGTGGCTCAAAGGAGGTAAAGAGCGCGTGAAGTATCCCTTGCACACAGGTTGTCGAAGTCGGATTCCCGTGTGCAAGGCCGCTTGCGGCAACGGACGACCTGCATCGTAGTAGCTGACAAAAACGGCTTGGTTGGGATTGCCATGTGCTAGGGATGGGATCTCGTCACAGGGCGAAGCCACGCAAAGCCTCCCACCCTTGCCAATCTCCTGCGCACAGGCGGCCATGCCTCACCATCACTGCAGCAGGTTTTGTTTTGTTTAAAATATATTTATTTATTTATTTATTTTAATTTTTTGTAGCATGTAGTGGTTCCCATAGGCAACGGGGGCTCTTCTCTCGCATGCATGGTCAAGACAAGGCATGCATATCTTCTCAGAGACTGTCAAGGCAATACATGCACGGCATGTATAGCTACACAGCTTGCACGGCAGGCATGTTTGCATGCCACCCGCAACGGCATACTGCTGGGCAGTCCGGTTTTCTAGGATGCATGCAACTCTCAAGTAAAGGCAAAGGTTATTTTTCCAAGGTATGCATGTTGTGCCATGAATACTCATGTATGCACTTTGGCAAAGGAGCCATGGCTGCACGGCATGCCTAGCACAATAGAGAGAAAGCGAAGCAAAGTGCTTCTGCATCTTTGGAAAGAAATTTCCCAGGGTTTTTTTGTCCCAAAATCACCGATGATTTCACTTCGATCAAGGATTGCCCTCGTGGCTAAAATCTTTCGAGAGCAAAAGCAATGCCAGCAAGGATTCAGGGGCCGCCACGAGCACTATCTTCATTGTCGGTCTGTTGTGCAATTATACACATCTCTACCACTCAAGCAAAGATAACAAGACTCTCAAATTTCAAAGAACGATGTGGAGACCATGGCGGATAAAGGCCATGTCTTCCAGCATGGAGCAATCCCGACAAGGAGATTACGACAAGTATGATGTTATTGGTTGATTCAAGATGCGTTGATTGAGGTAAATTAAGAGTTTGCTATCAAAATTTTGTGTGAGCAACGCTTACTACAGATCAACAACACCCAGCAAGGCTGCAATCGACAAGGATATACCCTACCATGGTAAGGACCATGGTTACGGCTACAACAAGTCCTCAAGCACGACTCGAGAGTCAACAGAGATCATGGCCAAGGTATGCAATAGCTTTTGTTTTGGTTTGGATTTTTGACATGATTACGAGTATTGGCAAGGCAATGGTATGATCTCGGTATTCGAGCAAGGCTTTGACTCAAGACTCGACATGGTTCGAGATACAAGGATGCTCGAAACGCAGGCATTGTGGCCAATACGACAAAGTCCTCGAGGGCATTTAGCAAGTAAACAATAGGAGGTAAATAAATACTTTCAATACCGCTTTGTTTTCCTCAAGAACATGCTGCATCAAGACATGAGAAAGGATTGTGCAAACTGTGTTGTTATCAAATTCTCTTGCACGCATGGTTTATCCAAGGCATAAAAACCCCACACGGTCGCATCATGCCAAGGATTGTGTTTAGCAAACTCAGGTTGTCCAAAGACCAATGACTGGTTTGACGACCAAAATCAAGCAAGCCTTGAGTAAGAAATGCTCTCGTTTCACATCAAGGCTTATGTCCATGCCTGCCAAAAGTTAGGGCATGGTAGTGCTAGAGAATCCAATGGAGATCGGCACGGTCTATTGCTAATCTGGATGAAGGAAGCAGCAAGTGCTCGATAGGACCAACCATTCACGGCCATTTCAATAAGCGGTCACGGAAATTGTTAGGGCTTTTTTTCTTGACATCACTCGAGCAAGGCTTCATGTCCGTAATCAAGCCCAACAGGACATTTGTCTATGAGCAAGAGTATCTGTAACTCTGAGGCATGGTAACATCCAAAAAGTGGGTCTACTGAAAAGTATCATGCAAAGACAAGACTTCCATGTTTGGCCTATGCTATAAGCATACAAACTTAGGACAAACTTGACAATAAGTCAGTAGGTTATTTCATGAGAAACAGACAAGCATATATGATACAAGGGACAGATCCCACACGTGCAGCAGATACGGCTATGCGCCATTTTTAAGCGAGTTTTCTTCCACGGAGTATCGGGCCCACTAGTTATAGCAACAACCAGGTTAGCCAAGTTTAATTTTTTCATGTTTACACTTTACTTGGCAATTAATGTCATTGTGCAAAGAAAAGTGCTTTATAGGAAACAAGGCTTCGGGGAATTGTCAAAATAGGGAATATCAGCTCACAAAATCCCTACCAGTCTGAACTGTACAAGGCACTTAAGAATCCCTACTAGTCTACACTATGCAAGGCACTTATAGTTTTGGTTCTCACGGTTGAGGCCAACACTCTCCGCAAGGGCTTAGAATTATGCATGCAAGGCATGCTAGGGAGATGGATTCAATTCTACCGCTTCATGCATTACGCTTCCGCTATCACACTCGCAACTCTGTCACGGACAGACTAAGGATGGATTGTTTAATATGATTGTTCGCTGCTATCAACACACAACAACACTAAAAGGAACCTAAAATTTTGACTAGATTCACCAGCAAGGTGTCCTATTCAAGTCATCCTCATACAGTCACGACCCATACACGGTAAATGGTCAAGATTTGACTTGTGTTTTCTATTGCTTCTCTTGATGAGAGTGTCATACAGACAGATTGTTGTATGCTTATAGGATACGTTGAAAATCAGGTATAAGATGCCTAAGAGCACACACTCTCAAAATTTAAGGAAAGTTCCTCGGTTTAGCATGCTCTTCTTCTCTCTCTTTTTCTTATTTCTCTCAAGAATAATGAAAACTTTCTAAGAAGCTTTTGATACATGTTTTGTTTGGGAGTCAGCATGAGCCTAGGTGCTCTAACTCTCAGCTAGAAATTAGCCACGATGCCATTCACATTAGTTTTCATCGGTTTATCAATTGAACACTAATTTCCGTAAGAGCTAGGAGCCACACACAGGCTGGCTAAGAGCCATTGTCGAATTTTGGGTAGGACCCAACTCGTGGCATTCCTTGGGTGAATGTTCTTATGATCGAACAGATCTGCCCAGTGGAGTACACATCGAATACACCGACGTTCATGGACGAGCAAGAGTCTTGTCATTTCGGAGGATTAGGGTGTCATTTTTGCACTATATGTTTCTAGTGCGATACTCAAGTTAAGTTTTTGATACTCTTGCACTTATATCAGCTGATCTATACCATGGCATTGATAGCCGTTTTTCGGCTCTCCATAATTGCCATAGTAAGTTACTCCACCCTACCAAATTCACCCAAACGCTATGGCTATCCCTACCATTTCACTGTACATAGGCGTGTGGCGTGTGTGAGTTAGGGGGCTTTTCCCGTATCTTCTTAAAAACCCTCAGCTAGCTACTCACTGGGCTAGTTGAGCCAAAAAAATAAAAAAAATAAAAGTATATTATGGCCTCTTTGTGTGTAAATATTTCATTGTATATATGGCCTAAATATAGGGATTTTTTATAATTATTTTGGTATTTTATTTAAATATTTCTACTTAGGTGTGTGTTTTATTAAACCTATGTACACCTTCTTTCATCCTCTTACACCATAATTATTTTTTTTGCCAATATGTACATACTCTAACCTCATATTTTTCCTTTATACAAATCACTCCCACATTTTCACCCTCACCCTCGTGAAAACAAAAAATTGATTTCTACTCATTAGTTACTTTTATTATATTATTTACTTGCATACCTTTTCCTCTTTCACCCAAAATAATTCAAGGAGGGACCATATCATATGATTCCAATATCTTTCCACATCCATAACTCCTTCATATTTTTATTATTATTTTTACTCATTATTCTAACACCATGTGCTCATTGAGCTAAAGTCCATGAATAGTCCATACACTAGTCCCACCATGTATATATTCCTTTATTCACCAATAATCCTCCTCCATGCATGGGTCAAGGGCAACTTGGATGCTTTGTATTATAATATGATAAAGGAGGGGCTCACTCTTGGATGCATTGTACAAATTCAACAAAGGAGGGGGCCACTAAAAGACTTTTGCAGGCATAAAAAACAGGCTTTTTGGTGAGAATTTTGGCACCATATCTCCACTCCGAATTTGGAGAGGTGGTCAAAAGAGAAAATGTAGCCCACGCTCTCAATAATCACCTCAAATGTTTTCATGATTTTTGGAGCTACCAGCGGTGAGCTATGATTTTTTGAGTGGACCTCAGTCTGCCCACTTTTCTCACAAGTAGCCCTTACTCTTCTCTCACCCTTCCACACACCTACTCACTTTTACACATCCCTCCCTCTCCTTCCCTCACTCAAACCTGCAGTTTCCATGGCTTCTCCCACCCTCTTCACCATTACCCTTCTCTCTCATCCCTATAGTTATTTTATGAACCTCTATATACATACACCCTCTCCATGTCTCTCTCTATTGCTTCTATGTTACAATTTCATTTACCTCTCCTAAAAATATCTAACCATGATATCTTCTGCAAATTGAGGATTTTTCATCAACAAATCCTCGTTTCATCGTGGTGGTCAACTGTGGCGGCGGCGTAAAGAAGCGAAGAAGAAGAAGAAGACCAGCGGTCATTTTTTCCACAATCTACACAAGGGTGAGTTCAAGCTTCTTCAAAGCTTCACCATCTCAATGATTCTCTTTTAATTCACCCTACTTCCTTCATCAAATCAACTCATCCTACCCATTGTAAATGTATCACTAACAATTCTAGTGATTATTACCACTAACAACTAACTTCTCTTGTAAAAATGCACCCACACTATCAACATATGGAGTAGGCAACCGCACAAGTAAACCAAATTCACTCACTCCCATGGAAGTTTCTCTCCTTTCACCACATCAATAATTCTCTTACTTGAGCCCACATCCATGTGAATCAAGAGAAAAGAGAGACCCCATTCTCATTTGAAATTCATAAAAATTCATAATCCTTGATCTTTCCTAATAAAATTGATTAGGCTTAATCCTAATCAAGGATTCTAAAACCTATAAATAGAACCCATTCCTCCTTGTAAAAGACATGACTATACCATTGCACACTAGATTGAGCGTACCACACGCCAGTTCTATCTTGGTTGGAAAGAGAGAGTAAGCTTTCTATTCACCATCACCTTGGTGCATAGAAAAGCTTGAGCTAGTTTGAGTGAGTGCGAGTAGAAGATATTCTTCCTACCATTGTTGTATCTACCCCAACATCAATGAATTGGTAGTTTTGGGTGCAATTCATGTCCAAAGGCTCACGCTGCTCCTCCAATTTGGCTTGGAAAACTCATTCAGCTTCATAAGGTGACTTGTTTCATTGAAGGTTGTTGTTTTGTTGCTTGTGATTCACTGGCTATTGTTTGGCTACCATTGTAAGAGGGTGGATGGTGAGAGGGCTCCCATAACCCTAAGACAATGTGCTATTGATGCTATAACCAAATCTTGTCACTTGATTCCGCAAGCTCTAAGTTCCTTTTTGTGCAAAATATAAAGTTGAAGCTAAGTTGTAAACCATCTCTCTCTCTCTCTCTCTCTCTCTCTCTCTCTCTCTCTCTCTCTCTCTCTCTCTTGTGTTTTAGTGTGTGAGAGTGTTCCATTGGTGTTAGGGTTAGTGTAAATTCCTTGCTTGTTTCTGGGTTGCTCTAACGATTCTCCTCTTTTGCGTCCTAGTTCGCTCTTAAACTAGGTGGTGCCCCTTGTGTAGTTGGGAGTTGGCTGTGGGTTTGTTGTTTTGGTTTGTGTTGTGTTGTGCCCCAGCCTCATTGAGCAGCACGGGAGCCTTGAAGGGTGTCTAGAGGTTGCTCTTCTTGTTGCCCGCCCCGGACCGCCTCAATTTTGGTGCCCCCACTGAGGAACGGCTTGTGTATGTTTTGTGAAGGCTCAACCTTTAGCATAATCAAGTAGCTTGCATGAATCACGAGAATTTGTATGATCCCTTCATTCCCATTGCAAGGCAAAAGGTAGCTTGCATGAATCACGAGAATTTGTATGATCCCTTCATTCCCATTGCAAGGCAAAAGGTACACATAATTGTTAGTGCTAAGTTGCAATTTCAGCGAGTAATTCGTAGAATTTTAGGTCCTCTTAGGTTGGTAGAGATAAACGCATCAGTAAATCCTTTTATTTTGCCTCTCATTAGGTACGACCTTAGTTTAGACGTCTATATTTTTGTTTTGTTTTAAGAATTACGTCATGCATAGACCATGGATAATGGCCCAGGAATACAGGTTTTTCCCTTTCATTTCACTCCACACATTAGAGTAAACATTGCAATTAGTAGAAAAATCCATTTTCAACAACGTATGGTATTCATGTTTGGTGCCCAAAGAGTAGGAGAAATTCTCGCGTCACCAAACCCTGTCATTCTACCTCTTATTGATTATCATAGGTCATTTGATGTGAATATTTTTATTTTGTTGTAGAATAGATTGCAATTTAGAAAATATTATTGTGTAAATCTTTTAAAGAAAGAAAAAACAAAAACGCGTCACTTTGAAATCAATTCAATGGAGAGCCAACGCCAAATGTCTGGATATCCTCTTTTCTTTGGAGAACCTGGAGAGGATGCAGAATTATTTCTAGCGAATTTCAAGATGTCTTGCCGTATCAAGAGGATAGTAACTGATCAAGAACGTGTAGAAATGTTTGAGGTGGTCCTTAGGAAAGATGCTAGCACTTGGTTTGACTCTTTGCCTGAGGAAGTTAAAGGGAATTACACGGAAGTTTTGAATCATTTCAAGAAATACTTCTTTGATCCCCAAAACACTCAGAAATTATGGCAAGACATTGTTTCTCATAAGCAAAAAGACTTAGATGACTACTACTTGTACAAGCAAGAGTTCCTACGTCTTTGGGCTCTATGGATACGAAATGTTGCTAACCCTGGTGATGGTGCAGAATTTCTAAAGAAGGAGAGGTTCATAGCCGGACTCTTTCCTGACCTTAAGGTAAAAGTTGAGGCGGGTGCACCTGCTACCTTTGATGCAGCTGAAACTAGGGCTGCTGAGAAATATAGGAAACTCAAGTGCTTAAGGGGGGAGGTTCCAATAGAAGGTCTTAGACCCAAAGGTAAGTCACAAGCATCAACATGTAAGGAGCTTCCTGAGGTAACGGCGGAAGTGATTGAGAAGTTAAATGAATCTTTAAGCAGCTTGTCAATTCACCTTGCACAAGCTGTAGGTCCAAAGGGACAAGCAAAGAAGTTTGAAGAGTGAGACCCACGACCTAGGAGAGTCTTGCAATGTTGGAATTGCGGTGAGTCTGGATATGGGATGTATAATTGTCCTTGGCCCCGTGGGGAGCCAGGGAGACCTAACTTGAATTACCCAGTGATGAATGCAGGTGAAGGAACTAGTCAGCAACCACGGCTTATACAAAGGCCAAATGGAGCAAGACCACCTCCACAAGGAGTGGAAGGAGTTCCACCTTTGCCAGACCCAAACGTGCATGTGGTAGAGGTGACAAATTCAAGAGAGGTTGACATGGAAGCAACTGGCATTAAGCGTGGCCGAGGGAAAGGTAAGGAGAAAGAAGGAGTTACATCACAAAGTGACCATGGACGAGAAAAGAAGGCAAAGGAGACCAAGGAAGCTAAGAGGACTCGACGTCGTATCAACCTCCAAGACTTTCCTCTTGGACATGGAATGGCTCCATACAACCTGTTGGAAGACATGAGAGGTAAGGGTCCTGATATCTCATGGCCTCAATTTCTTGCATTATGTCCACAAGTTAGGAGGGATTTAACAAGGGCAGTTAGCACTAGGAGAAAGGTAAAAGAGAGTGTGCCTGTTGTAAAAATTGCACAAACTGAAATGAATGAGGACATTACACCTGTGCTAGATTGTTACATAAAAGGGAGATTGGTTAGGAAAGGTCTAGTGGATGGGGGTGCACAAATTTGCATCATGACAGAGGGACTCATGCAAAAACTAGGCATGCACATCCATGAGACACTTGAAATTAAGGTCAAGATGGCAAACAATAGCAAGGCTAGGTGCGTAGGCATTTGTAAAAATGTTTTTGTGGAGGCCTTTGGCATTAAGAAGGCAATGGATTTCTATGTCATGTCTACCAAAGGAAATGGTTACCCATTTATCCTAGGGAGACCATGGCTAATGAAAATGCGAGCTTTGCAGGATTGGGAGAGTGGAAAGCTAATTTGCAGGAACGACAATCATAAGAAGGTTGTCTTTGACATGAAGAAGCAACGCCAAGAGGAGCTCCATGAAGAATCATCTCAAAGTGAGACGGAAGAAGGTTGGACCGATAGCACTTCAGAAGAAGAAAGTAATGGCAGCATTACTGAAGAGGAGTCTTCCATCGAAGTCATGCGGGTAAGGTTTAAGCCAAGAAACCAAGAGACCTCTTGTCAAGGCTTGGAGGAGGTAGGTCCTCAAGAGAACGAAGGTGTTCAAGATGAAGGGATGCTGGAAGGTATGCTATCAACAACACTTACAAAGGATGAAAGAGAGGAGTTCAAATGTGTGCTAAGGAAGTTTCCTAGGCTTTTTTCTAAAGACTACACCGACGTGCGTGGGGTAGATGTTGTTCAACACAAGATTGAGTTAAAGCCTGAGGCCACACCTAAAGCTCAGAAGCTACGAAGGCTAGGAGTTATAAAGGAGCAGGCTCTACTCAAGGAGGTAAGAAAGCTTCTAGCAGCAGGTTTCATTTATCCAGTGGAGAATTCAGAGTGGGTATCTCCTGTTGTTGTCACTCCTAAGAAAAATGGCAAGTGGAGGGTGTGTGTGGATTACCGTCCACTCAATGAGGCAACAAAAAGAGATCACTTTCCCCTCCCATTTCAGGATGAGATACTAAATGAGGTAGCTGGTCATGAGAAGTACACTGTGTGTGATGGCTACTCAGGCTACTTTCAAATAGGTATCGCATTGGAAGATCAATTGAAAACAACCTTTATCACTCCTTGGGGTTGTTATGCTTTTAGAGTCATGCCATTTGGTCTGACAAATGCTCCTGCAACATTCCAACGTTTCATGAATATGGTGTTTCAAGCATTCTTTGGAAAGTCAATTAGGGTGTTCATTGATGATTTCTGTATTTATAGCTCAAAATCATTGCATCTACAAAGGGTAGAAGAAGGTTTAAAGAAGCTCTACGACATGGGAGGTCAACTCAACCCCGACAAGTGCCATATAGGTGAGGATGAAGTAATCTTTCTTGGTCATAAAGTTTCTTACAAAGGCATTGAAGTGGATCCTTCAAAGGCAAAGGCTCTTATTGAGCTACCATCACCCAAGAGTCTTAAGGAGGTCATCTCATTCATTCAAAAGGTGAAGTATATTTCACGCTTCATTCACTTAGCCTCGGAGTTACTTCACCCTTTGCAAAAGTTGACACAACAAGTAGAATTTGCATGGTCTGATGAGCTTGAAGAGTACTTTTGTAACATTAAAGCCATTTTGTCGGAGCTACCAACACTCATGCCTCCTTGTTGGGAGTACACATTCTTTGTTAGCTCTAGTGCTGGGAAAGAAACAATTGATGCAGTTTTGTTACAACAAGATCCCTATAGTACCAGGATGCGGCCCATCTACTTTGCTAGTAGGGTCATGAATGCTTTAGAGAGAGGCTACACGGAGGCAGAACTCATGATGCTTTCTCTCATGTTTGCGATAAGGAAGTTTAGATCCTACTTGCTACCAAAACCTTTTGTAATTCTCACTGCAGAAAATTTGTTCCCTTGGGTGTCATCTCAAATGAATCTTAGTACTAGGATCTCAAAGTGGATTATGGAGTTGCAAGAGTTCCAATACTCTTTCAAGGTAGAAGATAGTGTGCGTGCACAATTGGCAGGGATTCTCACTTATAGGGTACATGAGAAGGAACTTAAGGTGCCTCAAGTAAAGACCCTACCATTGCCACCACCAAAAAGTATTCCCAATGCTTTTACCTTGTTCTTTGATGGAGCTTTTCGACGAGCCACAGGGAAAGCAGGGGGAGGGCTAGTGTTGCTCAACCCAAGTGGAGAGGTGGTCATGAAAGAGAAGGTCAATCTACCAGGTTCAACTAGCAACAATGAAGTAGAATACGACACACTACTTCATGGTTTGAAGATGTGCATTGGCCAAGGGATAAAACATCTCATGGTAAAGGGAGATGCACTTCTCATTGTTAAACAGATTTTAGGCATTTGGGCATGCAAGAATGAAAGCTTAAGGAAAAAAGTTCATGCCATTCGTAGGATGTTTAATCAGTTTGAAGAAGTGCAACTATATCATATTCCGAGGAAACAAAATGAAGATGCCGATTTACTTGCACAACAAGCAGTTACATGTGTTGAGAGAGAAGTGCAGGTCATCATGGTGGCAGCAGCTGTCAAACAACCGAGATACCAGGGATTGGAGTCATTGGCTCCCATTATTGGCTACATTTTGGAGGGTGAGTTTCCACAAGACTTCACGAAGGCTCAGAAGAGGAGACTCATGAAGAAGGCAAGTTTCTATCTCTTCCTAGAAGGCTCCCTCTATCAAAGAGGGAAGGATCAAGTGTGCAGAAGAGTACCAACTATCGAGGAAATTCCAGCCATTCTAAAAGGTTTGCATGAAGAGGCATGTGGTGGTCATTTTGCCCAAGAATCAACTCTGAAGAAGATTTTGCTTGCGGGGTATGTTTGGCCAAGCTTGCATGTGGATGTTCAACATTGGTGTAAAAGCTGTCACAATTGTCAGATAAATGGAAATAGAAGGTTGGTGCATGGCCCGAGGCAAATAGTGCTTGCAAATGGACCCTTTGAAAAGTGGGTCATTGATGCTATGGATCCTCTGCCTAGGACAAAAAATGGTAAACTCTACATTCTAGTGGCTGTTGACTATATGACTAGGTGGGTGGAAGCTCAAAGTGTGGCAAGAGTGAATGAGAGGACAGTTAGCAAGTTTGTGTACAATCACATTTGTTGCAGATTTGGCACATCTTTGGAGATTGTTTCTGATAATGGTCCAGGGTTTAGGAAGGGCTTGCTCACAGAAGTTTGTGAAGAGATTCACATTCTACATCGTCATAGCACACCATACTACCCACAGTCAAATGGTTTGGTGGAGAAGGCTAATGGTATCATTGCAGGAATCATTAGAAAGATGGTGCAAAACAAGACAAAATTATGGGATGACTTCTTGGATGGTGCCTTGTGGGCATATCGAACCACATATAGGGAAGCCACCGAGTTCACACTATTTCACTTGGTCTATGGTCAAGAGGCTTTGCAGCCTATCGAGCTCAACATTCCAACAATGCGGCTTCATGGCAAAGGAGCACAAGATGATCAAGAGGTATGGATGGATTGACTTCTTACGTTAGTGGAGCTTGAGTGAAAAAGAGAAGCAGCATATGAGTGCTACAATAGGAAAGCCACACAAGCAAAAGAAACGCACGACAAGAAACTGAAGGACAAAGGCATCAAGGAAGGAGAGCTTGTGCTAAGGTATGACAATCGACCTGACAATCGTTTTGATGCCAAGTTTAAAACTAGATGGCAAGGGCCATACATAGTCAAGAAGGCTTTCAATTCTAGTTACTATCAGCTTATGGACTTGAATGGTAAAGAGCACTCCAGGAAGGTAAACGGGTATCGCTTGAAGCCCTATTTGAGTCGCCTTCTACCAAAGGATCTACCAAAGATCTGTCCAAAGGCCGCTGTCTCATATAAGTATTGTTACATGAAGCATGAGTGTAACTCCAGCCAAAATTCTGAGGGGCCAAACAATGAAGATTTCATCAAGGACTCTGAAGCACTCTCTTTGGAAAATATGCTCTATGATGGTACATGAATATACCATCATCCTGGGGGAGGGCTAATGATAGCCGTTTTTCGGCTCTCCATAATTGCCATAGTAAGTTACTCCACCCTACCAAATTCACCCAAACGCTATGGCTATCCCTACCATTTCATTGTACATAGGCGTGTGTGAGTTAGGGGGCTTTTTCCGTATCTTCTTAAAAACCCTCAGCTAGCTACTCACTGGGCTAGTTGAGCCAAAAAAATAAAAAAAATAAAAGTATATTATGGCCTCTTTGTGTGTAAATATTTCATTGTATATATGGCCTAAATATAGGGATTTTTTATAATTATTTTGGTATTTTATTTAAATATTTCTACTTAGGTGTGTGTTTTATTAAACCTATGTACACCTTCTTTCATCCTCTTACACCATGATTATATTTTTTGCCAATATGTACATACTCTAACCTCATATTTTTCCTTTATACAAATCACTCCCACATTTTCACCCTCACCCTCGTGAAAACGAAAAATTGATTTCTAGTCATTGGTTACTTTTATTATATTATTTATACCTTTTCCTCTTTCACCCAAAATAATTCAAGGAGGGACCATATCATTTGATTCCAATATCTTTCCATATCCATAACTCCTCCATATTTTTATTATTATTTTTACTCATTATTCTAACACCATGTGCTCATTGAGCTAAAGTCCATGAATAGTCCATACACTAGTCCCACCATGTATATATTCCTTTATTCACCGATAATCCTCCTCCATGCATGGGTCAAGGGCAAATTGGATGCTTTGTATTATAATATGACAAACAAGGGGCTCACTCTTGGATGCATTGTACAAATTCAACAAAGGAGGGGGCCACTAAAAGACTTTTGCAGGCATAAAAAACAGGCTTTTTGGTGAGAATTTTGGCACCATATCTCCACTCCGAATTTGGAGAGGTGGTCAAAAGAGAAAATGTAGCCCACGCTCTCAATAATCACCTCAATTGTTTTCATGATTTTTGGAGCTACCAGCGGTGAGCTATGATTTTTTGAGTGGACCCCAGTCTGCCCACTTTTCTCACAAGTAGCCCTTAGTCTTCTCTCACCCTTCCACACACCTACTCACTCTTACACATCCCTCCCTCTCCTTCCCTCACTCAAACCTGCAATTTCCATGGCTTCTCCCACCTTCTTCACCATTACCCTTCTCTCTCATCCCTATAGTTCTTTTACGAACCTCTACATACATACACCCTCTCCATGTCTCTCTCTATTGCTTCTATGTTACAATTTCATTTACCTCTCCTAAAAATATCTAAAATTCAGCATCTTAACCATGATAACTTCTGCAAATTGAGGATGTTTCATCAACAAATCCTCTTTTCATCATGGTGGTCAACCGTGGCGGCGGCGTAAAGAAGCGAAGAGGAAGAAGAAGACCAGCGGTCATGTTTTCCACAATCTACACAAGGGTGAGTTCAAGCTTCTTCAAAGCTTCACCATCTCAATGATTCTCTTTTAATTTACCCCTCTTCCTTCATCAAATCAACTCATCCTACCCATTGTAAATGTATCACTAACAATTCTAGTGATTATTACCACTAACAACTAACTTCTCTTGTAAAAATGCACCCACACTATCAACATATGGAGTAGGCAACCGCACAAGTAAACCAAATTCACTCACTCCCATGGAAGTTTCTCTCCTTTCACCACATCAATAATTCTCTTACTTGAGCCCACATCCATGTGACTCAAGAGAAAAGAGAGACCTCATTCTCATTTGAAATTCATAAAAATTCATAATCCTTGATCTTTCCTAATAAAATTGATTAGGTTTAATCCTAATCAAGGCTTCTAAAACCTATAAATAGAACCCATTCCTCCTTGTAAAAGACATGACTATACCATTGCACACTAGATTGAGCGTACCACACGCCAGTTCTATCTTGGTTGGAAAGAGAGAGTAAGCTTTCTATTCACCATCACCTTGGTGCATAGAAAAGCTTGAGCTAGTTTGAGTGAGTGCGAGTAGAAGATATTCTTCCTACCATTGTTGTATCTACCCCAACATCAATGAATTGGTGATTTTGGGTGCAATTCATGTCCAAAGGCTCACGCTGCTCCTCCAATTTGGCTTGGCAAACTCATTCAGCTTCATAAGGTGACTCGTTTCATTGAAGGTTGTTGTTTTGTTGCTTGTGATTCATTGGCTATTGTTTGGCTACCATTGTAAGAGGGTGGATGGTGAGAGGGCTCCCATAACCCTAAGACAATGTGCTAGTGATGCTATAACCAAATCTTGTCACTTGATTCAGCAAGCTCTAAGTTCCTTTTTGTGCAAAATATAAAGTTGAAGCTAAGTTGTACACCATCTCTCTCTCTCTCTCTCTCTCTCTCTCTCTCTCTCTCTCTCTCTCTCTCTCTCTCTCTCTCTCTCTCTCTTGTGTTTTAGTGTGTGAGAGTGTTCCATTGGTGTTAGGGTTAGTGTAAATTCCTTGCTTGTTTCTGGGTTGCTCTAACGATTCTCCTCTTTTGCGTCCTAGTTCGCTCTTAAACTAGGTGGTGCCCCTTGTGTAGTTGGGAGTTGGCTGTGGGTTTGTTGTTTTGGTTTGTGTTGTGTTGTGCCCCAGCCTCATTGAGCAGCACGGGAGCCTTGAAGGGTGTCTAGAGTTTGCTCTTCTTGTTGCCCGCCCCGGACCGCCTCAGCATCTAGAGACAACATGGCTGTTGATACACGCTAGGCATCTCACTTGTGTGGATTTCTTGCTATATCTATAGCACTACGAGTGTCTATGGACACATTGTTCTGGGGTAAGACCCCGCGGGTGCTTATTAAATCACCCCATAGACATGAAGGATCATAGTTTGATCTATTCTCATTGTACTTTCAAGGAAATAATTACGAAACCTATCACGCGGTAGCGGAAAACTTAGACTTTTCAAGTTAATTCCCATCATTCTGTACACGGTTAACTAGGTTGGTTACCGTCACCTGCTAGTTGAGCAGTTTCTACAAAAGGTCTTACCAAGTGGTTTGACTTCGTAGATTTTTCCCAAAGGGTTTGGATTGCAAAGGCAACACCCAGGGTTTCCAGTGCAATTTTGCTTACATTTTTCACAGGTGAACGACTTGTTCCTCTGTATTTGAATACGGGTAAGTAAACATACATTTCAATCTCCAGGGCCATGCCAAGGGCATGTCGAAACAAGTAATTTCGGCGGTAGTGTCCACTATACATTATGCTGTGATGAATCCACGGGTCGGATTTGATTTGGCACATGTTGCCACATGGTGTACAACATGGTCTAGAGACTCAAGGAGTTTGGTTTAGCCAGTGTGGAGCATTGAACGAGGGTCCCTCTCACTCTTGTTGCAGAGTGTTTAGAGTTACCTCCACACACAAGTACATCTTGTACTTGAAGAATGTTCTTTTTTACACATTCTTACATGAGACATATTCCACAGGTGGAGAATATGAGTCTTTGGACTGACACTGGCGCCATTATTTCAAAAATGTGTCACGACAAAGTCCCTAGGTGCTGGTCACATCTGTTTTCTAGACCATTTTCAGCACGACGTATCAGGAGCAATTTCATGGCCAAAAATTGTCGGATACTTAGAATGACTTGTTTGGGTACCTAAACAACATTACATATGGTTGTTTATACATATAGCAAGGCTCTCAGTTGTTAATAAAAAAGTTTCATTGTTTGTACCTAGAAGTGATCAATGTTTCACCTTCTATTATGGTTCAGACGTTTCAGCAAGGCTGGCACAAGATTGCAACTGAAAGTATTTAGTTTCTTTTCAGACCTATTTACATTCCTTTTTAATGTGTGCTAGGTGCATCACATTTGCTTTAAGTATTGGCAAGGATCACCATGGATATACAGGTTCAGATTTGTTTTTTGCTAAATGCATGCACACTAGGTGTTATGGGCCCTAGTGTTTAGCAAAGGCTGATTTGGAACGGCATGCATATTCCTCAAGTTGTTGCTTATGAACGCATTTTTGCACTTTATGTGCAGTATCTCAATGAGTTTACTTTTAGGTCTATCAATCACCAATAGAGGTCATGGCTCGGTTGATGCTTGTAGATTTTTTCAAGTTAACCACGATGGTTATTCATTCCATTGCAATGTGGTACGATATTGTGATCCCTGTTTACTAGCCATCTGGAAAGACTGGCTGTAAACCGTGGGGAAAACACACCTCAGTACTGTCACTTATCCAAGGGGATATGCACATTACAAAGTGTAATCTTGTGCTAAAGGATATGCAAGTGTGTACGTTAGCACCATGCGATCCAATTAGTAAGCATTTATTGCTCTTCTTGGAGTTTTCTTATAAAGTTAAAGCATGGTTGCGACTAGGTGTAGTCTCTTCATGTATAAATCAAGTTCTCAACCTTGAACACTAGTGATGGTGGGGTTGTTTACTGCTGAAATTGGAAAACAAGTCAAGGACTTAAACTTGACTGATGAGTATGTTAGCAAGTTACTTTCATGGAAAGTGAAAAGAGGTAATGTTTAGGGTACATCTTTGTGTGGTAACTCGTTTTGAACACTCCTGTGTGTTCTAAACGGAGTCTACACACATTGATAGGATAGGAATCAATAACACAAGCTGGTTGCAAATGAACAACAATGTGGAAAACCAAGATGTTACTCTTGGTTTCATTGAGCCTCCTACGGAACCATGTTCCGGTCAACCAAACAGTTGGATCCATGAAGGATGTCACTTGAGAAAACATTAGTGTTCTTAAGAAGAAGCTTCCCACTTTTGTTTTCGAGGACGAAAACTCTTCTTAAGGGGGGAGTAATGTCAGGACACTGGCAAGGCTAGACTAGACAAGGACAGAGCTGGGGCTAGGCAGTGTGGAAAGGGAGTCCAACTAGGGCAAAGAGCCAAGGGCCTATGCTATATAGTGGGTGGTTGGGTGGTGGACTCCTAGGTTCTAGTTCCCCTTGTCTTAAAGGTACAAGATATGAGTGCATGCTTGTTTGTACTCGAGAGGATCTTCTAGAATATGCAAACAAGAAATGAACTTCAAGTTGTGAGTTTTGACTTATATAATACTTAATTTTTTTTTAAAATAAAAACTCAATAATACTAATAAATTTAAAAAAAACTCCAAAATAGATGAAACTTGACCCATTCAACCACTGATTGGGGCGTCAACAAATCACATGGCATTACAATGCATGCTTACAATAGAAGTGGTTAGTCTCATAAATTTATTTTCCACCCAACACATGCCATTTCGCCGCCTTGTTTCCAACCATCATCGAAATCAATCTTTTGCACTCGAAGCATGATATGATTGTGATTGCGTCACACTAACCACTTTCTTTATTCAGTGTTTCAAACTTCTTTTCACTCTAGTCTTCTTCCTTTCTCTCCCCGCTAAAACTCCATAGAAATAATTGAACATTTCGTGTAGGGCATTGCTCTTTTTCCTCCCACCTCTATGTTGTGTATTTTAAAATACACTGCTGCTTGATAGTGTGAGCGCTCCATTCCTTGGCTACTCCATATGCTTAATGAATTGTATGTGTCGAGAAAAAATGAACTGTGAGCAAAAAGAATGTGCTTTAAAAAAAATAAAACTTTAGTTCAAATACTTATGTTTTTTACTGCAAAAACAAAGTGTTCAATCCACTTCACCATTTGTGTTGTGAAATTATTGATTACAAACTTTAAGGTGGATATCTCAGCACAGGTTATCTTTGTCTTTTCAAGAAAAAAAAAAATCATCTACAGATTGCCACACATGAGCACGCTTAATTCCTAAAACTGTTTTGTTACCTCTGTGGATGATGGTAATGTCAAACACTTTTTTCCACAATTGAAACTCATTGGACTTTGGGAGTAAGAATAGTCTGAAAGAAAATGCCTAGCTTTACTACCATCCATACATATTTTATTAGGACAATCATGTGTACTTCGAGATGCCTTCTTGTCCTTTGATAACTCAACTGCACCCCGATGTAGACCACCACTCGATAGAATAGATTCGAGTTCTATTATACACTCTTCTCTTCTTTTTGCAGGAACCATATTCCAAGCCTAATTAACATGGAGTATAAGCAACTTGTCAAGATATTGTAGATGGACATGTAGAGTCCACACACGCACATTTATCAAATGAATCAGTAGGATAGGATCCCAATTTGGATCGTCCATGTGTTGATTAGGGGATACACTCTCCTTGAAACCATTGTTGTAGTGTTTTACCCACCATTTGTGTAGTGGGCTCACCTTTCGCAGAGTTAACTGCAACTTTGCCAGCCTTATCGCTCTTTGACTTGCTGGCCTTTGCACCCTTGCTCTCAGTTCCTAATGAGAATTTATTGTGGCAGCAATAAATGCATGGAAAGAGGATCATTGCACCTTGCTTGCACCTTAACATACACTTGAGAGTTTGCAAGTCTCCTACCAAATGCCACTCCACTTGGAACGTACCCAAACCTGAAACCTGCAATTGTTGTCCTTCTTGTTGTTGCCAAATGACACCAACGCTTGGGGTGTGATTAAAATACCATTCGAGGGATTCATGTATCTCGTGTGGGAGATGAAAATCTATTAGCCACCAAATATTCTTCTCTGTCAGAACACCTAAACAGTTGTTTCCCTTCTCGTTGGTATTTACCTCAACATGGACATCCACCAAGGCTTTGTTCATAAGCGTAACGATTACCCTTTCGAGTCGTTGACCTTTGACAATCTGGCACTCATCAAGCTTCATCACAAATATAACTTTTCCATCACACTCTTCCTGTGTCAATCCATAAAATCTGATCATTGACTCTTAGAACTTCAACAAGTCAACATAGACATTATTGAACTCGTTGTAATGGAAAGATTTACTCTCTTATAAAGGCAAGGCATCCTCCACATATTGAAATCAACCCAACAAGCTTGAAACATTGTTATTGGCACATCTTTTTGCAACACTAACACTATAAGGTGTTGGCAGCAACCTAAACAAACATATTGCTATGTGACCTAGTGTGACAATTCGATACAGAGCTTAATAGGATTTGAAACTTATTCCTGCATTGTCACACACATCCATAATCTCCTCAGGCGACACAACGCTCTTTAGTTCACTGAAATACTTCTGGCACAAAACTGTTGGAATTAGGGTTGCAAAGAAACACACACAGCTTGGAGAAGACGAAGGAAGATCAAGGCACACAATAGAGAGTGTGTTACTTAGTGTGCAATGGAAAGATAGATAGCCCTAGAGTGATGGGAGTATATACAATGCATGGGGGGAAAAACCTCCTAAAGAGGGAAAAAATACCCCGGCGGTCCTAGTGTGTTCACACACATCACTACCACATGTATATGGTAACAAATCCCCCCTCGAGTGATGCGGTGAACGAGAGCTGGCACATGAGTAAAGGGAAGTTCCATGCCCTGAGGAAATGATCAGTCCACAAAGGGGAGTAAGCCCAAAGCTTTGCGGAAAGCTTCAAGATTCTCACGAGACAATGCCTTTGTGAAAAGATCTGCAAGGTTGTCCTGTGTTGGCACATAAGCCAAGCTGATCTCTCCTGCTGAGAGCCTCTCCCTGACATAGTGGTAATGCACCTCAATGTGCTTTGTGCGAGCATGAAAAACTGGGTTCCTCGCAATTGCCAATGCGCTCTGACTGTCAATGTAGATAGTGTTGGCAGTGTCCTGTCCAACACCCAAATCAGCCATAAGGCGTCTGAGCCATACACACTCAACCGTAGCTGTGAAGATTGCCATGTACTCGCCTCACAAGTCGAAGTGGCCACAGTAGGTTGCTTCTTACGCAACCATGATATACATGAACTGCCAAGCATGAAACAAAAACCACTTGTAGACACTTGCGTGTTAAAACAACCAGCCCAATCTGAGTCCGAAAAAGCATGTAAGCCTGGCGGCAATGATCCCCCCTTGGGATAAAACAAGCCAAGATGTAAAGTTCCACTAAGGTAGTGGAAAATCCTCTTGACAGACTGCCAATGCTTAGACCCTGGGCTATGCATAAATCTGCTGACCAGTGAGACTGCAAACTGAATATCCGGCCTCGTGTTGCATACATAAATGAGGCAGCCAACAACAGTTTGGTATAGAGTACATCAGCAGGATTGCCAGCATCATGTAGACTCAATTTCAAACCTGTTTCCATGGGAGTGGCAATAGGTTTGCAATCCTCAAGTCCAAACTTATATAGCAATGTCTCTATGTAACTTTTCTGACACAAGGCAATACCACCATCACACTGCTTAAACTGTATGCCCAAATAATGATGCAACAGGCCCAAATCTTTCATCTTGAAAGTAGCATTCAAATCAGCATTAAATTCAGCAATATGTCTCTCATTTGGTCCAGTGATTAGCAAATCATCGACATAAAGAACCACAATGAGAAGTACATCATCCTCACGCTTTACATACAATGTGCTTTCTGTTGGACTGTTACGAAAGCCTCGTTTAACCAAATGAGTGTCAGCTTTCTCATACCAAGCACAAGGAGATTGCTTCAACCCATACAAAGCCTTCTTACATCTGCACACTTTGTCCTCTTGTCCTTTTATGACAAAACCGCGAGGCTGCGTTACATAAACTTCCTCAAATATGTCACCATTCAAGAAAGAAGTAACAATGTCTGATTGATGTACATCCCAACCAAAATGAGCTACCAATGCACATAGAAAACGCACAGTAGTCATACAACAAGTGGTAGCAAAAGTCTCTTCACAATCTATGCCTTTTTTCTGTGCATAACCCTTTGCAACAAGTCGAGCCTTATGGCGATCGATCTCACCATCCAGCTTGCGTTTCAACTTGTAAACCCACTTCGTACCAATGGCCTTTTTGCCAGGAGGCAAATCACATAAAGTCCATGTGTCATTTTCTATAAGTGCATCATATTTTGATTGCATGGCAGCCATCCAATTTTTTGAATTCTATGCTTCATCAAAAGACAGAGGCTCCTCAACATCATGCAAGCTAGACACAGCCAAAGCATAACAATCTGATGCATAAGATGCATGGCGAGAGCTTGAACGAGTACGACTAGACAAAGGTGCATCCAAATTACTGTCACGCAAAGTGTGCACCAACCATTTTGGCATACCTCTAGCCTGCTCATTTTCAGCCCTTTCCTCATCAAGTACATCATGTACATCTGCATCAGTAATAGGCTGATCTAAAACATTTTCAGAAACCCCCATAGGCTGTATATTTTCTTCATTGGAACTTACATTCGTATTTCCACCACTGAAAAGAGGCAACAAAGTGTCATAAATTTCCTATGAGCTTACATTACTATCTCTAGTACATGACAGCAAGGGCTGAACAGAATCTTCCACAAACACTACATCCCATGAAACCAAAATACGTTTTGTTTGTGGATGATACAACCTGTAACCTTTGATTTTAGCACTATAACCAACAAAAATACATTTGACAGCCTTATCATCCAATTTTTTGTGTTGCACTTGTGGCACCAAAGCATATGCCAAACAGCCAAAAACATGCATGTGCTCAATAGAAGGCTTTCTGTCATGCCATGCTTCATATGGAGTAATAGACTGCAAACCTTTCGTAGGACACCTGTTAAGTACATAAGTGGCACACATGATGGCCTCAAGCCAAAAAGAATGCGGCAAAGCTTGACTCTTGACCATACATCGTGCCATTTTCGTCAGTGACTTGTTTTTCCTCTCAGCAACACCATTTTGTTGAGGTGTATAAGGCACTATACATTGGTGTTTTATCCCACGACTAGCCAGAAATGCATTAGATTCATGAGACATATACTCCCCCCCTCGATCGGAACGGAGGGTGCCCATAGTACATTTCGAGACATTTTCAGCCATAGCCAGAAATTGTTTGAAGCACATGAAAACTTCGGACTTCGCTTTAAGCGGAAATACCCATGCATGCCTGGAGTAATCATCAATGAAAGTAACGAAGTAAAGGTAATTGCCCAAGGACAGAGTTTGCATGGGCCCACAAACATCACTATGCACAAGCTGCAACCTGCATGTGGCCCGAACTGAACCATCCTTTGGAAACTTAGAACGCTCCATCTTACCCAAAATACAGCCTTCACAAACATGTTTGATAGGTGCTTCAAGAGGTGGCAAAGAAGCAACCATATCAGATTTCTGCAAACGCAGCAAACTGGCAAAATTCAGATGACCAAAACGTGCATGCCAAAGTTTTGCATCTGAAATAGCCCTTGAATCTGCAACAGCATTTGCACAATTTTGTCCACACTTGTCATACAAAGTAAGCTTATATAGCCCACGGCACAAAAGGCCAGATGCAACAATTTCATCACCAAAATTGAGATCATGAACTCTACATCTGTCATCCACAAATTTGACTACAAGTACAAGTCTAGCAAGTGCGGATACAGACAAGAGATTCTTCTTGATCCCAGGTACATAAAGTGCATCAACAAGTGTGAAAGAACTGCCATTTGCAGCAGTAAGCACAATATTTTCAACTCCCTAAACTGGATAAGAGGCGTTGTTGGAACAAGTAAGACCATATTAGGTATTTTGGTAAAAATCTCACATTATGGGAATCTCCAAATCGACTAAATTCATGTAATTTGGGAATTTTCCACTTAAAGTGGGAAAATTTGAGGTGTGTGGTTAGTAAATAAAGTGAAAATCTCATAGGATTGTGGTGTTGATAAACACCAAAAGTCAAGAGGATGTACAACACATGGATTTGAATAATAACTATAAATTACATAAAACAAAGAAAGATACAAAAAAGATTTTGTTTACAAACTGACTAGTATAGTCACAATAGAAGCTCCACATAATTCTACTCCACATTTGATACCATATCTGAACTTTGATCCAAGTGTGGTTGATGTGCACGAGTGAGGCCTTCTTTGGCTTTTAGAGCATGCCTTTCTGGAATCTTTATTCTAGAAAATGGTCCTTCTTTGTTGGGTCTCCAGGACCAAACAATTGCATCTACAATTTCCCACACTTGTGGGTCCTTATAGTTGACAGCCCAATAACCCTTCCAACAATTGCTGTAAGCTTGAGTATCTATCATCCCACTTTTTCTCGCGCAAGGTGCCCAATATTGAATCAAGAGTTTTCTGTAGTTTGGTGATGTAGGCTCATTATCAATGTCAGATAAAGCCATTGCAAGCCGCACTGGATAGATTTTTGTGTCACTCGGAACAAGCATAAGAAAGTCACCTTGGTGCACATCAGACATAGGGTCAAACTCTTCCCTTGGCCTATCTCGTTGAGGCCCACAAAAATGATCGTTCAACTCTTCAAGGCCTAGGAATCTTTCTGCTCCTTGTTGCAAATTCATTGTAGTGCTTTGTAGGTGAGAATATTCTTGAGTTTTTGGCCAAAACATTTCATACAACCCTCTGATATGATTGCTTTTCCAATCTCTTCAATTACCTTACTCCAATAATCTATCACGGGTATATAATATCGCGGAATACTTGAACCATTCCCTAAATTTTTCCAAAATTTTATATAGTTCTTTAGCCCCAAAATGACTTCTTCGTGGGCCTTGACATACTCCGCCATTTGTACTAGAGGTGGATCTCCATGTGGTAACATTGGCTTGCCTTCTGTGTCTGTTTTCCAAAGGCGAATACTTCCACTCCAACTTGATACACCTACATGTGCCTTATATTGCATCATTGGTGTCTCATCTTGCATAAAGAACCTGAACTGAAGCGGTTTGGAATGTCCAACAAGTATGTCTTGTCCATCACAAAGATAGCCATCACAATATTGCTTGAAATCGGGGATCTTTGTGAGAAAAATGGAGCTGGAGATGAAGATGAGCTGTTTCGTAATGTATCCATCAAATGTGGCAAAGTATAGGTTTGTGTAACTCTCAGCTTCTCTGAAAACCTACTAAACATGGCGTCTATGTCCTCATGTGTATGCCCAACCATTAAAAATCCCAGCTGGATGGTTTTGAAAACACCCCTTGAACAAGCATTGACAAATAGGCAAATAAGTATCGATTTTTGTTTTCCCCTGCACAATTATCCAATTGTAGCAACAAGTTCTCTGGCAATCTGCGAAATGTTGACCCCAATTCCTCTTCTGCAATTTTTGACGACTGCACAATGGGCTCTTTTCCATCACTCAAGTTATGGTAGTCCAAAGCATCCCTTGAGTTCAAAGCATGTAGTAGTGAAATATTTCTCCTTGGAAGTCCATTTGTTACTAGATCACCAAGAGGATGCTTATCTATCCTCTCTAGGTTATGTAAACAATTAGCAATTGAGCCAATTGTAAGATTTGGATCAGCTGGCCACAAACCATTCAAGACAAAGTGTCCGTAATGACCTTCTCCATGTCCATGAGTGATCATGCCAATCAATGCCACCTGCAGATTATATTCTGAATCCACACCCTTGGGAACAATGCGTAATCTAGGAATGGCAGTCTTCTTTTGATCCATCTTATCATGGATTATGCATACATATTTTTGTGGTTGAGTTTCTGAATACGTGCGCCATGCATAATATAGGCTTCTGCAACTCTTTTGTTGTGCCATGTGAACTTCTCTCTCCCTCAAGAGAAGAGCTCTCTCTTCAAGAGAAGGTTTAGCTTCTAACCTTGCCTTGATTGAGCTACAAATATTGCACTTAGAGAACTCACTCGTCTTTGTTAAAGTGACATGTGGGTACTCTTTGTTCCAAATTCTACCAAAAGAAGATTGGGATAGCTTCTTCTCATAGCCCATTTGGTCAAGTGTCGTGTTGATTTCACATAAAATATCCACTTGTTTGTATGTTGATGGAATCACCAATTGAGTCTCTCTTGAGCCATCTAGCAGTGTTCTACTTCTATGTGGCATCTTCTTAGAGTTGTTTTCCACAAACTCATTTAGTAATGCTCTTGCTAAACTAGTATGTTGAAGTCCCCTTCTCAATGTACATGTGTTCCCATGTACATATTGGCGCACACCATTTTCAAAGTTCTCCTTGTATCGATAAAATGATTTCTTTGGTATTCCATGTAGCTCATACCATGCTCTACAACAAACAATAGAGCCATTTAGCCTGAATTGGTATCGTGACTTCTCATCTTTCTGATAACATATTGAAAGAACATCATAAACATAATTAGTGCGTGATTTTTGAGACTCTCCCCAAAACTGTTGTCGTAACCTTGTCACCATATCACGATCTGCAAACTGGCAACATTTTTGTGCACAACAATCAATGCATGATACCCTTTGAATTGATTTTTTTGAAAGGTAAAAAGTCGAAGCTGGTGCTGCTTTTGATTTTTGAGTCCTATTCATGAAAGTGTATCGTATCTTCCTTGACAACTGGACAACATTACTCCCATCAAGTTTTTTTCCAACATTGTCATCGTTGGATACATCCTCATATGTAGCATGCATGCCATCAATAGGAACAAATCGTTGTAATGGGCTCCCATTCAACATTGTTGTCTGCTTGATGGGCCACTTTAGCAAAGTGATGCTACCCACTTCAACCACATCATCAATGCTTGCATTTTCTCTTTCAATACCCACACCCGCACAATCAGGACCAAGTTCCTGAAAGTTGACATAATCATGTGGAAATACATATAAGATTGTCCCTTCATTCATGGTTTGCATCATTGTGTCATCTTTTAAAAGGACCCTCTGATTTCTCCAAGACTCTCGAATCATTGCTTCAAATTCTGGGCTTGTCATAGGTATTGCATCTGTAACTAGAGGATCAGAATGATCATGTTCTTCATCACCATTGTAGCTTTCCTGTGGATCAATTAAGTTCCCATTTACTACAAAAGATTGCAAAAGAAGCTTTGACCATCGAACAGCACTCCATGATGAGCCTTGGAGAGATGAAGTATCCATTGTAGGAAAAGGTAGGACCACATCCTTCAAGCATTCCTCCACTAGTATGGAGACATTTCCTTGCCCTATCTTTGTACCACCACAAGTGGAATCTGGATCTGTTCCACACACACAGCCAATACCAACAATTTCATTGTCAAGTATCATATGTACTTTCTCCCCAGATTCAAAGTCCATCCTGTAAGTGAAAAAGATTACATTGTTAAATCCATAGTTATAGAAAAATACTCTTCAAACAAAAAATCATGCTACAACATGAAAAAGGCTTGCATAGGTTGGACAAGTGGTGAACCTTGAGACAAAATCCTCCTTGCTATATTAATGGAAGCAAGGTTGGAAATTATGGTGGATCTTGAAACCAAAGCATCCTTGCTATATTAGAGCATAGGTTGGACAAGTGGTGGACCTAGTTGTAATACCCACTGCCACCTATCAACTACTATAGGACTATGCTTTCCAATGTCCAAATATCCCTTGAGGCTTTCAAGGTTGAACACGTGGTGGACCTTGAAACGAAAATCCCCTTTCTATATCAGAGCATAGCTTGGACAAGTGGTGGACCTAGTTATAATGCCCAATATCCAAGGTGAAATACCTTAGGACCTTGCTACCTTGCTTGCCAATGTTTACGTAGCCCCTCATTTATTTAATGGAAGTAAGGTTGGACAAGTGGTGGACCTTGAAACCAAAGCCTCTTTGCTATATGAGAGCATAGGTTTGACCTAGTTGTAATACCCATTGCCACCTATCAACTACTATAGGACTATGCTTTCCAATGTCTAAGTATCCCTTGAGTCTTGCAAGGTTGAACACGTGGTGGACCTTGAAACGAAAATCCCCTTTCTATATCAGAGCATAGCTTCGACAAGTGGTGGACCTAGTTATAATGCCCAATATCCAAGGTGAAATACCTTAGGACCTTTCTACCTTGCTTGCCGATGTTTACGTAGCCCCTCATTTCTTTAATGGAAGCAAGGTTGGACAAGCGGTGGACCTTGAAACCAAAGCCTCTTTGCTATATGAGAGCATAGGTTGGACCTAGTTGTAATACCCACTGCCACCTATCAACTACTATAGGACTATGCTTTCCAATGTCCAAGTATCCCTTGAGTCTTGCAAGGTTGAATACGTGGTGGATTCTTGAAACCAAAATCCCCTTTCTATATCAGAGCATATCTTGGACAATTGGTGGACCTAGTTATAATGCCCCTCCTTTCTTTAATGGAAGAAAGGTTGGAAAAGTGGTGAATCTTGAAACCCAAACCCTTTGGCTATATATAGAGGATAGCTTGGACAAGTGGTGGGCTTAGTTGTAGTATCCAATGTCCAAGGTCCAAGGTGAACTATGTAAAGACCTTACTTCCAAAAACAAAGTCGTACAAGTGGTTCTCCTTCAAACCAAAACGTCCTTAGTGTATTAGAACATAGCTTGGAGAAGTCGTGGACTTAGTTGTAATGGTGAATGTCCAAAGCAAACTATTATAGGACCTTGCTTCCCAAATCAAGTTTGGACAAGTGGTGGATCTTGAAACCAAAACCCCCTTACTGTATTAGAGCATAGCTTAGATAAGTGGTGGAGCTAGCTGCCATGGAAAATGTTCAATGTGAACTGCTACAGGACCTTGCTATTAAATGTCTAAGTAGAGCTAGCTTCTTTAATGGAATCAAGGTTGGGAAAGTGGTGCATCTTGAAACCAAAAGCCCTTTATTGTATTAGAGCATAGCTTGGACAAGTGAGGGACCTAGTTTTAATGTGTGATGTCCAAAGAAAAGTATTACAAGACCTTGATTTCCAATATTTGAATTGGTCAAGTGGTTAAAACTAAGTATAAAACTTTGACCATTTTCTTCTCGAATTGCCAAAAAGCTAGTTTTAGACACCCCTAAATGAAAATGGTTTAGGGTGTCCTTAAGCAACGTTTTTTCAAAGACTTGAACAAAAGGGTTGCCGAAGAGTAATGAAAATTTATTATGGCTTGAAGTGCCTGAGTATGTGAAAACAAGCCTAGGTTTTCCACGAGGCAAAAGGTGACATAATAAGAACATTGGAAACTTAGGATTGACCATGTGGCCTAAACTTTGGCAAGTGAAGTGGTGGCCAAGTTTTATGGCACAATGTGCACTTGGTCCTATATGTGTTGACCACTTGGCTAAATCTAGGACCATAAGGCCAAACCTTTGGCACCTTAAATATAGTATGGGACATAATCTAGAACTGCTATAGTAAATTAGTAGTATAGTTAATATGTTAATATTTGTATTATATTTAAGTATATGCTAAATATAATTTATGTTCAAAATTTCACTAATGAAGAATGTTCCCATTTAGCACTCCAGATGCGGGGTCTTAGGGCAAGGCAGCGCTTCCACGTGAGGTTTGGGGGTAGCGCTCTTGATGGGGATGTGGAATATAGCGCTCTCGATGGCGGGGCTTGGGAGGCTGATTTTGGGATATTGCTCCGGGCGGGGTCGAGGGGCAGCGCCCCCGCGGGGCTAGGGGCAGCGCCCAAAGATTTTTTTTTTTTTTTGTGAATTCATAGTATAGAGTTACGCATGTTTTGCATATTTTCAACCATGATTTCTTTAATTTTGGCTGTGTGAATTGGTTAATGTTTTATATTGCTTTTGTTTTTTTTAATCCTATGATAAAACATGGACTTGTAGCATACGTGGCATTCTAATAAACCCTATCAAGATTAGGCACAGAGAGAGCGCACGAGCAACGCACACAGAGAAAGCAGGCGAGCAGCAAACACACAGAAAGCGCACACGGATCGTACACAGTTGGAGTATACGCGCACGTAGAGGAGCAAGCCCGGCATCGTACACAACACACAGGTGGAGCGCACAGGATTGAAAGTTCGCGCACAAGATAAAGAAACAGCAGCGTACGCAACGCTTTCCAGAAGGGAAGGATCGGGCATAGCTTCTTCTCAGGAGACATTGCACACCTCACGAATAGAGAAAAAACAGGTATTTCTCTCTGTCTCACTCTCTGTCTTTCTTCATATAGAGAAGATGGTTCTCTGTAACTCTTCTTGCACACACACTCTCTCTCGTCAAAAGACAGAGATACGTAGTTTAAAAATATCCCCGCACACATACACATATTCCTACACATCGTCTTCCTCTCTTCCACATACATAACCACATTGAAATCTGTTATCTTGTTGTCTCTCTCTTGAAAATACATGCACATATTCCCACACATCGTCTTCCTCACTTCCACATACATAACCACAGTGAAATCTGTTATCTTGTTGTCTCTCTCTTGAAAATATGTGCACATATTCCCATACATCGTCTTCCTCTCTTCCACATACATAAACACAGTGAAATCTGTTATCTTTCTCTCTCCTCTCTCTAGAAAACATGTATTTCTCTCTCTCTCTCTATCTATCTATCTCTGTATCTTGCTATCTCTCTCTTGAAAATACATGCTCATGTATGTGTGCGTCTGTGTTATCTATGTGCATGTATGTATATTTGTGTTATTTCATTGTAATACTCATACATAATGCAGATACACAATTACACTTAATTACGATATGCACACATAGTATATATACATACATAAATATCACAAATAACTAACACATTGTAATACTAGTAAACTTGAACGGAAGACTTACTTGCGTGATCTGTTAAAGTCGATTCTTGTAGCGAGTTCTGGATGTATGCTGAGCTGATTTTCCTCTAATCCATTTGTAGATATGATTGTAACTTCTGTTTCTCAAAAATAGTAGTGTTGTTTAGTGATACACCTAATGGACATAAATGGTTTAAACTAGGACATGTAGACCAAAAATACGTGTATTTCTTTGGATGAATCTATACACTTTTTGGTGACCCTTACCACAAGTGGTGGACCTTGAGACCAGTGGACTATAAGGACCTCCAAACAATACCTTGTACACTCAATCCTTCTTGGTATCTAGGTTGGACAAGTGGTAGACCTTGTTCAAATTCTCTAACCACTCTCTCTAACATGGTGACATAATTTAGGTGTGATAAATTCATATCTATGCAAACTAATATCAGTTTAGGCTTGTTAATTTGAATTTGTTTGAATTTATGTACAATATAATGATTTGAGGTTTGCATATTTGAATTTAGGTGGTATAATGATATCTTTTTGTGGTAAACTTGAATTTAAAATCAATTTCGCGTGGAATATTTTAAAATTAAGTAGTAAAATTTAAATTTTTATAAAAAAGTTTGAATTTTAAAATTTGGGCGGGATATTTTAAAATTTAGGCGGGATATTTAAGACTTGGGAGGGATATTTTAAATTTAGGCAATTAGATTTTGAATTTTAAATTTAGGCGGGAAGGTTTTGAATTTATAGCGAGATCTCCCTTACATAACAAAGTATAGGTTGGACAAGTGGTGGACCTTAAAGCTACAGCATCCATGCTACTGGACATGATAGGTAGGGAATCTAGTTGAATATTGTATGTATAATATATATGTAATAGATCTAGCTTGGACAAGTGGTGGACCTTGGAGCAAAACCCCATGTAAAACATATCATGCATATTCCAAGTGTTGAGAAAAAATATCATTTAAGATATAGCCTTATAGGTTGGACAAGTGGTGGACCTTAACACCAAGATATTCTTAATGTAATGACATAGAGTCGAAAACTGCATGGTGAATCTTGAGACCAAACCATGCTACTAGCGATAATAGCTTGGACAAGTCGTGGACCTTGAAAGTAATCCCCCCATCTACGAAATATCGTGGGTTTAAGGTATTTTGTTGGAGCCTAGCATCTTGGAGACATGGTGCAGCTTGCTTCTATTCATGTTTCAATGGAGCCTATCTTGGACAAATGGTGGAGCATCCTTCTCTCCATGTTTCAATGGAGCCTAGCTTGGACAAGTGGTGGACCTTTGCTTCTCTCTATGATTCAAGTGGTGGACCTTGGAACAAAACCCCCATGTAAAACCTATCATGGTCACTCCAAGTGGTGAGAAAGAATAACCTTTAAGATATAGCCTTATAGGTTGGACAAGTGGTGGACCTTAACACCCAAATATTCTTACTATAATGACAGAGTGAAAAAGTGGTGAATCTTGAGACAAAACCACTCATGCTACTAGCGATAATAGCTTGGACAACTAGTGGACCTTCAACGTAAACCCCCCATGTTTCAATAGACTTAGCTTCGACAAATAGTGGAGCATCGTTCTCTCCATGTTTCAATGGAGCCTAGCTTCGACAAGTGGTGGACGTTTGTTTCTCTCTATGTTTCAATGGAGTTAGCTTGGACAAGTGGTGGACCTTGGAACCAAACCCCCATGTAAAACCTATCATGGTCACTCCAAGTGGTGAGAAAGAATAACCTTAATGATATATCCTTATAGGTTGGACAAGTGGTGGACCTTAACACCCAGATATTCTTAATATAATGGCATAGAGTGGAAAAGTGGTGAATCTTGAGACCAAACCACTCAGGCTACTACCAATAATAGCTTGGACAAGTGTTGGACTTTGAATGTAAATGCCTCATCTACGACATATCGTGGGTTTAATGTTTGTCGATGGAGCCGAGCATCTTGGAGACATGTTGCATCTTGCTTCTCGTCAAGTTTCAATGGAGCCTATCTTGGACAAATGGTGGAGCATCCTTCTCTCCATGTTTCAATGGAGCTTAGCTTGAACAAGTGGTGGACCTTTGCTTCTCTCTCTGTTTCAATAGAGTTAGCTTGGACAAGTGGCGGACCTTGGAACCAAATCCCAATGTAAAACCTATCATGGTCACTCCAAGTGGTAAGAGAGAATAACCTTTAAGATATAGACTTATAGGTTGGACAAGTGGTGGACCTTAACACCCACATATTCTTAATATAATGACATAGAGTGGAAAAGTGGTGAATCTTGAGACAAAACCACTCATGCTACTAGCGATAATAGCTTGGACAAGTGGTGGTACTTGAATGTAAACCCCCCATGTACAAAATATTGTGGGTTTAAGGTATTTCGACGAAGCCTAGCATCTTGGAGACATGGTGCAACTTGCTTCTCTTCATGTTTCAATGGAGTCTATCTTGGACAAATAGTGGAGCATCCTTCTCTCCATGTTTCAATGGACCCTAGTTTGGACAAGTGGTGGACCTTTGCTGATCTCTATGATTCAATAGAGTTAGCTTGGACAAGTGGTGGACCTTGGAACCAAACCCCCATGTAAAACCTATCATGGTCACTCCAAGTGGTGAGAAAGAATAACCTTTAAGATATAGCCTTATAGGTTGGACAAGTGGTGGACCTTAATACCCAAATATTCTTAATATAATGACATAGAGTGAAAAAGTGTTCAATCTTGAGATAAAACCACTCATGCTACTAGCGATAATAGCTTGGACAAGTGGTGGACATTGAGCGTAAACCCCCCATGTTTCAATAGACTTAGCTTCGACAAATGGTGGAGCATCGTTCTCTCCATGTTTCAATGGAGCCTAGCTTGGACAAGTGGTCGACCTTTGTTTCTCTCTATGTTTCAATAGAGTTAGCTTGGACAAGTGGTGGAACTTGGAACCAAACCCCCATGTAAAACATATCATGGTCACTCCAAGTGGTAAGAAAGAATAACGTTTAAGATGTAGCCTTATAGGTTGGACAAGTGGTGGACCGTAGCACCCACATATTCTTAATAAAAGTGGTGAATCTTGAGACCAAACCACTCAGGCTACTAGAAATAATAGTTTGGACAAGTGGTGGACCTTGAATGTAAACCCCTCATCTACGAAATATCGTGGGCTTAATGTATGTCGATGGAGCATAGCATCTTGGAGACATGGTGCAGCTTGCTTCTCGTCATGTTTCAATGGAGCCTATCTTGAACAAATGGTGGACCATCCTTCACTCCTTGTTTCAATGGAGCCTAGCTTGGACAAGAGGTGGACCTTTGTTTCTCTCTATGTTTCAATAGAGTTAGCTTGGACATGTGGTGGACCTTGGAACCAAACCCCAATGTAAACCCTATCATGGTCACTCCAAGTGGTAAGAAAGAATAACCTTTAAGATGTAGCCTTATAGGTTGGACAAGTGGTGGACCTTAACACCCACATATTCTTAATATAATGACATAGAGTGGAAAAGTGGTGAATCTTGAGACCAAACCACTGAGGCTTCTACCAATAACAGCTTGGACAAGTGTTGGACCTTGAATGTAAATCCCTCATCTACGACATATAGTGAGTTTAATGTTTTTCGATGGAGCCTAGCATCTTGGAGAAATGGTGCAGCTTGCTTCTCGTCATGTTTCATTGGAGCCTATCTTGGACAAATGGTGGAGCATCCTTCTCTCCATGTTTCAATGGACCCTAGCTTGGACAAGTGGTGGACCTTTGCTTCTCTCTCTGTTTCAATAGAGTTAGCTTGGACAAGTGGTGGAGTTTGGAACCAAACCCCCATGTAAAACCTATCATGGTCACTCCAAGTGGTGAGAAAGAATAACCTTTAAAATATAGGCTTATAGGTTGGACAAGTGCTGGACCTTAACACCCAAATATTCTTAATATAATGACATAGAGTGAAAAACTGGTGAATCTTGAGACAAAACCATTCATGCTACTAGTGATAATAGCTTGGACAAGTGGTGGAACTTGAACGTAAACCCCCCATGTTTCAATAGATTTAGCTTCGAGAAATGGTGGAGCATCGTTCTCTCCATCTTTCAATGGAGCCTAGCTTGGACAAGTAGTGGACCTTTGTTTCTCTCTAGGTTTCAATAGAGTTAGCTTGGACAAGTGGTGGACCTTGGAACCAAACCCCCATGTAAAACCTATCATGTTCACTCCAAGTGGTGAGAAAGAATAACCTTAATGATATATCCTCATAGGTTTGACAAGTGGTGGACCTTAACACCCAGATATTCTTAATATAATGGCATAGAGTGGAAAAGTGGTGAATCTTGAGAGCGAACTACTCATGCTACTAGCTATAATAGTTTGTACAAGTGGTGGACCTTGAATGTAAACCCCCCATCTACGAAATATCGTGGGTTTAACGTATTTAGATGGAGCCTAGCATCTTGGAGACATGGTGCACCTTGCTTCTCTTCATGTTTCAATGGAGCCTATCTTGGACAAATGGTGGAGTATCCTTCTCTCCATGTTTCAATAGACCCTAGCTTGCACAAGTGATGGACCTTTGCTTTTCTCTATGTTTCAATAAAGTTAGTTTGGACATGTGGTGGACCTTGGAACCAAACCCCAATGTAAAACCTATCATAGTCACTCCAAGTCGTGAGAAAGAATAACCTTTAAGATATAGCCTTATAGGTTGGACAAATGGTGGACCTTAACACCCAGATATCCTTAATATAATGACATAGAGTGATAAAGTGGTGAATCTTAAGACAAAACCACTCATGCTACTAGCGGTAATAGCTTGGACAAGTGGTGGACCTTGAACGTAAACCCCCCATGTTTTAATAGAGTTAGCTTCGAGAAATGATGGAGCATCCTTCTCTCCATGTTTCAATGGAGCCTAGCTTAGACAAGTGGTGGACCTTTGCTTCTCTCTATAATTCAATACAGTTAGCTTGGATAAGTGGTGGAACTTGAAACCAAACCCCCATGTAAAAGCTATCATGGTCATTCCAAGTGGTAAGAAAGAATAACCTTCAAGATGTAGCCTTATAGGTTGTACAAGTGGTGGAGCTTAACACCCACACATTCTTAATATAATGACATAGAGTGGAAAAGTGGTGAATCTTGAGACCAAACCACTCAGGCTACTACCAATAATAGCTTGGACAAGTGTTGGACCTTGAATGTAAACCCCTACACTACGACATATCATGGGTTTAATGTTTTTAGATGGAGCCTAGCATCTTGGAGACATGGTGCAGCTTGCTTCTGGTCATGTTTCAATGGAGCCTATCTTGGACAAATGGTGGAGGATCCTTCTCTCCATGTTACAATGGAGCCTAGCTTGGACAAGTGGTGGACCTTTTCTGCTCTCTCTGTTTCAATACAGTTAGGTTGGACAAGTGGTGGAGCTTGGAACAAACCCCCCATATAAAACCTATCATGGTCACTCCAAGTGGTAAGAAAGAATAACCTTTAAGATATAGACTTATAGGTTGGACAAGTGGTGGACCTTGAATGTAAACCCCCCATCTACAAAATATGGTGGGTTTAAGGTATTTAGATGGAGTCTAGCATCTTGGAGACATGGTGCACCTTGCTTCTCTTCATGTTTCAATGGAGCCTATCTTGGACAAATGGTGGAGCATCCTTCTCTCCATGTTTCAATGGACCCTAGCTTGGACAAGTGGTGGACCTTAGCTTCTCTCTCTGTTTCAATAGAGTTATCTTGGACAAGTGGTGGAGCTTGGAACCAAACCCCCATGTAAAACCTATCATGGTTACTCCAAGTGGTAAGAAAGAATAACCTTTAAGATATAGACTTATAGGTTGGACAAGTGGTGGACCTTAACACCCACATATTCTTAATATAATGACATAGAGTGGAAAAGTGGTGAATCTTGAGACAAATCCACTCATGCTACTAGCGATAATAGCTTGGACAAGTATCGGCCCTTGAATGTAAACCGCCCATGTACAAAATATGTTGCGTTTAAGGTATTTCAATGAAGCCTAGCATCTTGGAGACATGGTGCAGCTTGCTTCTCTTCATTTTTTGATGGAGCCTATCTTGGACAAATGGTGGAGCATCCTTCTCTCCATGTTTCAATGGACCCTAGCTTGGACAAGTGGCGGACCTTTGCTTCTATCTATGATTCAATAGAGTTTGCTTGGACAAGTGGTGGACCTTGGAACTCAAACCCCATGTAAAACCTATCATGGTCACTCCAAGTGGTGAGAAAGAATAACCTTTAAAATATAGGCTTATAGGTTGGACAAGTGGTGGACCTTAACACCCAAATATTCTTAATATAATGACATAGAGTGAAAAAGTGGTGAATCTTAACACAAAACCACTCATGCTAATAGCGATAATAGCTTGGACAAGTGGTGGAACTTGAACGTAAACCCCCCATGTTTCAATAGACTTAGCTTCGACAAATGGTGGAGCATCGTTCGCTCCATCTTTCAATGCAGCCTAGCTTGGACAAGTAGAGGACCTTTGTTTCTCTCTAGGTTTCAATAGAGTTAGCTTGGACAAGTGGTGGACCTTGGAACCAAACCCCCATGTAAAACCTATCATGTTCACTCCAAGTGGTGAGAAAGAATAACCTTAATGATATATCCTTATAGGTTGGACAAGTGGTGGACCTTAACACCCAGATATTCTTAATATAATCGCATAGAGTGGAAAAGTGGTGAATCTTGAGAGCAAACTACTCATGCTACTAGTGATAATAGGTTGGACAAGTGGTGGACCTTGAATGTAAACCCCCCATCTACGAAATATCGTGGGTTTAAGGTATTTAGATGGAGCCTAGCATCTTGGAGACATGGTGCACCTTTCTTCTCTTCATGTTTCAATGGAGCCTATCTTGGACAAATGGTGGACCATCCTTCTCTCCATGTTTCAATGGACCCGAGCTTGCAGAACTGGTGGACCTTTGCTTCTCTCTATGTTTCAATAGAGTTAGCTTGGACAAGTGGTGGACCTTGGAACCAAACCCCAATGTAAAACCTATCATAGTCACTCCAAGTCGTGAGAAAGAATAAGCTTTAAGATATAGCCTTATAGGTTGGACAAATGGTGGACCTTAACACCCAGATATCCTTAATATAATGACATAGAATGATAAAGTGGTGAATCTTAATACAAAACCACTCATGCTACTAGCGGTAATAGCTTGGACAAGTGGTGGACCTTGAACGTAAACCCCCCATGTTTTAATAGAGTTAGCTTCGAGAAATGATGGAGCATCCTTCTCTCCATGTTTCAATGGAGCCTAGCTTAGACAAGTGGTGGACCTTTGCTTCTCTCTATAATTGAATAGAGTTAGCTTGGACAAGTGGTGGAACTTGAAACCAAACCCCCATGTAAAACCTATCATGGTCATTCCAAATGGTAAGAAAGAATAACCTTTAAGATGTAGCCTTATAGGTTGTACAAGTGGTGGACCTTAACACCCACATATTCTTAATATAATGACATAGAGTGGAAAAGTGGTGAATCTTGAGACCAAACCACTCAGGGTACTACCAATAATAGCTTGGACAAGTGTTGGACCTTGAATGTAAACCCCTCATCTACGACATATCATGGGTTTAATGTTTTTAGATGGAGCCTAGTATCTTGGAGACATGGTGCAGCTTGCTTCTGGTCATGTTTCAATGGAGCCTATCTTGTACAAATGGTGGAGCATCCTTCTCTCCATGTTGCAATGGAGCCTAGCTTGGACAAGTGGTGGACCTTTGCTTCTCTCTTTGTTTCAATACAGTTAGCTTGGACAAGTGGTGGAGCTTGGAACAAAACCCCCATATAAAACCTATCATGGTCACTCCAAGTGGTAAGAAAGAATAACCCTTAAGATATAGACTTATAGGTTGGACAAGTGGTGGACCTTGAATGTAAACCCCCCATATTCGAAATATGGTGGGTTTAAGGTATTTAGATGGAGTCTAGCATCTTGGAGACATGGTGCACCTTGCTTCTCTTCATGTTTCAATGGAGCCTATCTTGGACAAACGGTGGAGCATCCTTCTCTCCATGTTTCAATGGACCCTAGCTTGGACAAGTGGTGGACCTTTGCTTCTCTCTCTGTTTCAATACATTTAGCTTGGACAAGTGGTGGAGCTTGGAACCAAACCCCCATGTAAAACCTATCATGGTTACTCCAAGTGGTAAGAAAGAATAACCTTTAAGATATAGACTTATAGGTTGGACAAGTGGTGGACGTTAACACCCACATATTCTTAATATAATGACATAGAGTGGAAAAGTGGTGAATCTTGAGACAAATCCACTCATGCTACTAGCGATAATAGCTTGGACAAGTATCGGCCCTTGAATGTAAACCGCCCATGTACAAAATATCCTGGGTTTAGGGTATTTCGATAAAGGCTAGCGTCTTGGAGACATGGTGCAGCTTGCTTCTCTTCATTTTTCGATGGAGTCTATCTTGGACAAATGGTGGAGCATCCTTCTCTCCATGTTTCAATAGACCCTAGCTTGGACAAGTGGTGGACCTTTGTTTCTATCTATGATTCAATAGAGTTTGCTTGGACAAGTGGTGGACCTTGGAACTCAAACCCCATGTAGAACCTATCATGGTCACTCCAAGTGGTGAGAAAGAATAACCTTTAAAATATAGGCTTATAGGTTGGACAAGTGTTGGACCTTAACACCCAAATATTCTTAATATAATGACATAGAGTGAAAAAGTGGTGAATCTTGAGACAAAACCACTCATGCTACTAGCGATAATAGCTTGGACAAGTGGTGGAACTTGAACGTAAACCCCCCATGTTTCAATAGACTTAGCTTCCACAAATGGTGGAGCATCGTTATCTCCATCTTTCAATGGAGCCTAGCTTGGACAAGTAGTGGACCTTTGTTTCTCTCTAGGTTTCAATAGAGTTAGCTTGGACAAGTGGTGGACCTTGGAACCAAACCCCTATGTAAAACCTATCATGTTCACTACAAGTAGTGAGAAAGAATAACCTTAATGATATATCCTTATAGGTAGGACAAGTGGTGGACCTTAACACCCAGATATTATTAATATAATGGCATAGACTGGAAAAGTGGTGAATATTGAGAGCAAACTACTCATGCTACTAGTGATAATCGGTTGGACAAGTGGTGGACCTTGAATGTAAACCCCCCCATCTACGAAATATCGTGGGTTTAAGGTATTTAGATGGAGCCTAGCGTCTTGGAGACATGGTGCACCTTGCTTCTCTTCATGTTTCAATGGAGCCTATCTTGGACAAATGGTGGAGCATCCTTCTCTCCATGTTTCAATGGACCCTAGCTTCTCTCTATGTTTCAATAGAGTTAGCTTGGACAAGTGGTGGACCTTGGAACCAAACCCCAATGTAAAACCTTTCATGGTCACTCCAAGTCCTAAGAAACAATCACCTTTAAGATATAGCCTTATAGTTTGGACATATGGTGGACCTTAACACCCAGATATCCTTAATATAATGACATAGAATGATAAAGTGGTGAATCTTGAGACAAAACCACTCATGCTACGAGCGGTAATAGCTTGGACAAGTGGTGGACCTTGAACGTAAACCCCCCATGTTTTAATAGAGTGAGCTTCGAGAAATGATGGAGCATCCTTCTCTCCATGTTTCAATGGAGCCTAGCTTAGACAAGTGGTGGACCTTTGCTTCTCTCTATAATTCAATAGAGTAAGCTTGGACAAGTGGTGGAACATGAAACCAAACCCCCATGTAAAACCTATCATGGTCACTCCAAGGGGTAAGAAAGAATAACCTTTAAGATGTAGCCTTAGAGGTTGTACAAGTGGTCGACCTTAACACCCACATATTCTTAATATAATGACATAGAGTGGAAAAATGGTGAATCTTGAGACCAAACCACTCAGGGTACTACCAATAATAGCTTGGACAAGTGTTGGACCTTGAATGTAAACCCCTCATCTACGACATATCATGGGTTTAATGTTTTTAGATGGAGCCTAGCATCTTGGAGACATGGTGCAGCTTGCTTCTCGTCATGTTTCAATGGAGCCTATCTTGGACAAATGGTGGAGCATCCTTCTCTCCATGTTACAATGGAGCCTAGCTTGGACAAGTGGTGGACCTTTTCTTCTCTCTCTGTTTCAATACAGTTAGCTTGGACAAGTGGTGGAGCTTGGAACAAAACCCCCATATAAAACCTATCATGGTCACTCCAAGTGGTAAGAAAGAATAACCTTTAAGATATAGACTTATAGGTTGGACAAGTGGTGGACCTTGAATGTAAACCCCCCATCTACAAAATATGGTGGGTTTAAGGTATTTAGATGTAGTCTAGCATCTTGGAGACATGGTGCACCTTGCTTCTCTTCATGTTTCAATGAAGCCTATCTTGGACAAATGGTGGAGCATCCTTCTCTACATGTTTCAATGGACCCTAGCTTGGAAAAGTGGTGGACCTTTGCTTCTCTCTCTGTTTCAATAGAGTTAGCTTGGACAAGTGGTGGAGCTTGGAACCAAACCCCCATGTAAAACCTATCATGGTCACTCCAAGTGGTAAGAAAGAATAACCTTTAAGATATAGACTTATAGATTGGACAAGTGGTGGACCTTAACACCCACATATTCTTAATATAATGACATAGAGTGGAAAAGTGGTGAATCTTGAGAAAAATTTACTCATGCTACTAGCGATAATAGCTTGGACATGTATCGGCCCTTGAATGTAAACCGCCCATGTACAAAATATCCTGGGTTTAGGGTATTTCGATGAAGGCTAGCATCTTGGAGACATGGTGCAGCTTGCTTCTCTTCATTTTTCGATGGAGCCTATCTTGGACAAATGGTGGAGCATCCTTCTCTCCATGTTTCAATGGACCCTAGCTTGGACAAGTGGTGGACCTTTGCTTCTATCTATGATTCAATAGAGTTTGCTTGGACAAGTGGTGGACCTTGGAACTAAAACCCCATGTAAAACCTATCATGGTCACTCCAAGTGGTGAGAAAGAATAACCTTTAAAATATAGGCTTATAGGTTGGACAAGTGCTGGACCTTAACACCCAAATATTCTTAATATAATGACATAGAGTGAAAAAGTGGTGAATCTTGAGACAAAACCACTCATGCTACTAGCGATAATAGCTTGGACAAGTGGTGGAACTTGAACGTAAACCCCCCATGTTTCAATAGACTTAGCTTTGACAAATGGTGGAGCATCGTTCTCTCCATCTTTCAATGGAGCGTAGCTTGGACAAGTAGTGGACCTTTGTTTCTCTCTAAGTTTCAATAGAGTTAGCTCGGACAAGTGGTGGACCTTGGAACCAAACATCCATGTAAAACCTATCATGTTCACTCCAAGTGGTGAGAAAGAATAACCTTAATGATATATCCTTATAGGTTGGACAAGTGGTGGACCTTAACACCCAGATATTCTTAATATAATGGCATAGAGTGGAAAAGTGGTGAATCTTGAGAGCAAACTACTCATGCTACTAGTGATAATAGGTTGGACAAGTGGTGGACCTTGAATGTAAACCCCCCATCTACGAAATATCGTGGGTTTAAGGTATTAAGATGGAGCCTAGCGTCTTGGAGACATGGTGCACCTTGCTTCTCTTCATGTTTCAATGGAGCCTATCTTGGACAAATGGTGGAGCATCCTTCTCTCCATGTTTCAATGGACCCTAGCTTGCACAAGTGGTGGACCTTTGCTTCTCTCTATGTTTCAATAGAGTTAGCTTGGACAGGTGGTGGACCTTGGAACCAAACCCCAATGTAAAACCTATCATGGTCACTCCAAGTCGTGAGAAACAATAACCTTTAAGATATAGCCTTATAGTTTGGACAAATGGTGGACCTTAACACCCAGATATCCTTAATATAATGACATAGAGTGATAAAGTGGTGAATCTTGAAACAAAACCACTCATGCTAGTAGCGGTAATAGCTTGGACAAGTGGTGGACCTTGAACGTAAACCCCCCATGTTTTAATAGAGTTAGCTTCGAGAAATGATGGAGCATCCTTCTCTCCATGTTTCAATGGAGCTTAGCTTAGACAAGTGGTGGACCTTTGCTTCTCTCTATAATTCAATAGAGTTAGCTTGGACAAGTGGTGGAACATGAAACCAAACCCCCATGTAAAACCTATCATGGTCACTCCAAGTGGTAAGAAAGAATAACCTGTAAGATGTAGCCTTATAGGTTGTACAAGTGGTGGACCTTAACACCAACATATTCTTAATATAATGACATAGAGTGGAAAAATGGTGAATCTTCAGACCAAACCACTCAGGCTACTACCAATAATAGCTTGGACAAGTGTTAGACCTTGAATGTAAACCCCTCATCTACGACATATCATGGGTTTAATGTTTTAAGATGTAGCCTAGCATCTTGAAGACATGGTGCAGCTTGCTTCTCGTCATGTTTCAATGGAGCCTATCTTGGACAAATGGTGGAGCATCCTTCTCTCCATGTTACAATGGAGCCTAGCTTGGACAAGTGGTGGACCTTTTCTTCTCTCTCTGTTTCAATACAGTTAGCTTGGACAAGTGGTGGAGCTTGGAACAAAACCCCCATATAAAACCTATCATGGTCACTCCAAGTGGTAAGAAAGAATAACCCTTAAGATATAGACTTATAGGTTGGACAAGTGGTGGACCTTGAATGTAAACCCCCCATATTCGAAATATGGTGGGTTTAACGTATTTAGATGGAGTCTAGCATCTTGGAGACATGGTGCACCTTGCTTCTCTTCATGTTTCAATGGAGCCTATCTTGGACAAATGGTGGAGCATCCTTCTCTCCATGTTTCAATGGACCCTAGCTTGGACAAGTGGTGGACCTTTGCTTCTCTCTCTGTTTCAATAGAGTGAGCTTGGACAAGTGGTGGAGCTTGGAACCAAACCCCCATGTAAAACCTATCATGGTTACTCCAAGTGGTAAGAAAGAATAACCTTTAAGATATAGACTTATATGTTGGACAAGTGGTGGACCTTAACACCCACATATTCTTAATATAATGACATAGAGTGGAAAAGTGGTGAATCTTGAGACAAATCCACTCATGCTACTAGCGATAATAGCTTGGACAGGTATCGGCCCTTGAATGTAAACCGCCCATGTACAAAATATCCTAGGTTTAAGGTATTTCGATGAAGCCTAGCATCTTGGAGACATGGTGCAGCTTGCTTCTCTTCATTTTTCGATGGAGCCTATCTTGGACAAATGGTGGAGCATCCTTCTCTCCATGTTTCAATGGACCCTAGCTTGGACAAGTGGTGGACCTTTGCTTCTATCTATGATTCAATAGAGTTTGCTTGGACAAGTGGTGGACCTTGGAACTCAAACCCCCATGTAAAACCTATCATGGTCACTCCAAGTGGTGAGAAAGAATAACCTTTAAAATATAGGCTTATAGGTTGGACAAGTGGTGGACCTTAACACCCAAATATTCTTAATATAATGACATAGAGTGAAAAAGTGATGAATCTTGAGACAAAACCACTCATGCTACTAGCGATAATAGCTTGGACAAGTGGTGGAACTTGAACGTAAACCCCCCATGTTTCAATAGACTTAGCTTTGACAAATGGTGGAGCATCGTTCTCTCCATCTTTCAATGGAGCCTAGCTTGGACAAGTAGTGGACCTTTGTTTCTCTCTAGGTTTCAATAGAGTTAGCTTGGACAAGTGGTGGACCTTGGAACCAAACCCCCATGTAAAACCTATCATGTTCACTCCAAGTGGTGAGAAAGAATAACCTTAATGATATTGAGTAGCGTTAAATGGTAACCTTGCATTTGCACTACATTTCTACTTAAATGTATATATTTTTTATCAAAGTTTTAACCTAGTGTTCATTCTCTCTTTCCGTAATAGCCTTTTTCCATACAAACACCTTACCCTTCTTAGATCTTTATGCATTTACATCATATTTCTCTCTTCATGTAAATAGTAAACTTAATTATACTCTCCTAGTTTTTTTACTGTATATTCTTTTAACTAATAGGTTGGACAAGTGGTGGACCGTAGCACCAACATATTCTTAATAAAAGTGGTGAATCTTGAGACCAAACCACTCAGGCTACTAGCAATAATAGTTTGGACAAGTGGTGGACCTTGAATGTAAACCCCTCATCTAGGAAATATCGTGTGCTTAATGTATGTCGATGGAGCATAGCATCTTGGAGACATGGTGCAGCTTGCTTCTCATCATGTTTCAATGGAGCCTATCTTGAATAAATGGTGGACCATCCTTCTCTCCATGTTTCAATGGAGCCTAGCTTAAACAAGTGGTGGACCTTTGTTTCTCTCTATGTTTCAATAGAGTTAGCTTGGACAAGTGGTGGACCTTGGAACCAAACCCCCATGTAAAACCTATCATGGTCACTCCAAGTGGTAAGAAAGAATAACCTTTAAGATGTAGCCTTATAGGTTGGACAAGTGGTGGACCTTAACACCCACATATTCTTAATATAATGACATAGAGTGGAAAAGTGGTGAATCTTGAGACCAAACCACTGAGGCTTCTACCAATAATAGCATGGACAAGTGTTGGACCTTGAATGTAAACCCCTCATCTACGACATATCGTGAGTTTAATGTTTTTCGATGGAGCCTAGCATCTTGGAGACATGGTGCATCTTGCTTCTCGTCATGTTTCAATGGAGCCTATCTTGGACAAATGGTGGAGCATCCTTCTCTCCATGTTTCAATGGAGCCTAGCTTGGACAAGTGGTGGACCTTTGCTTCTCTCTCTATTTCAATAGAGTTAGCTTGGACAAGTGGTGGAGCTTGGAACCAAAACCCCATGTAAAACCTATCATGGTTACTCCAAGTGGTGAGAAAAAATAACCTTTAAAATATAGGCTTATATGGACCTTAACACCCAAATATTCTTAATATAAGGACATAGAGTGAAAAAGTGGTGAATCTTGAGACAAAACCACTCATGCTACATGTGATAATAGCTTGGACAAGTGGTGGAACTTGAACGTAAACCCCCCATGTTTCAATAGACTTAGCTTCGACAAATGGTGGAGCATCGTTCTCTCCATCTTTCAATGGAGCCTAGCTTGGAAAAGTAGTGGACCTTTGTTTCTCTCTAGGTTTCAATACAGTTAGCTTGGACAAGTGGTGGACCTTGGAACCAAACCCCCATGTAAAACCTATCATGTTCACTCCAAGTGGTGAGAAATAATAACCTTAATGATATATCCTTCTCTCCATGTTTCAATAGAGCCTAGCTTAGACAAGTGGTGGACCTTTGCTTCTCTCTATAATTCAATAGAGTTAGCTTGGACAAGTGGTGGAACTTGAAACAACACCCCCATGTAAAACCTATCATGGTCATTCCAAGTGGGTAAGCAAGAATAACCTTTAAGATGTAGCCTTATAGGTTGTACAAGTGGTGGACCTTAACACCCACATATTCTTAATATAATGACATAGAGTGGAAAAGTGGTGAATCTTGAGACCAAACCACTCAGGCTACTACCAATAATAGCTTGGACAAGTGTTGGACCCTGAATGTAAACCCCTCATCTACGCCATATCATGGGTTTAATGTTTTTAGATGGAGCCTAGCATCTTGGAGACATGGTGCAGCTTACTTCTTGTCATGTTTCAATGGAGCCTATCTTGGACAAATGGTGGAGCATCCTTCTCTCCATGTTACAATGGATCCTAGCTTGGACAAGTGGTGGACCTTTTCTTCTCTCTCTGTTTCAATACAGTTAGCTTGAACAAGTGGTGGAGCTTGGAACAAAACCCCCATATAAAACCTTTCATGGTCACTCCAAGTAGTAAGAAAGAATAACCTTTAAGATATAGACTTATAGGTTGGACAAGTGGTGGACCTTGAATGTAAACCCCCCATCTTCGAAATATGGTGGGTTTAAGGTATTTAGATGGAGTCTAGCATCTTCGAGACATAGTGCACCTTGCTTCTCTTCATGTTTCAATGGAGCCTATCTTGGACAAATGGTGGAGCATCCTTCTCTCCATGTTTCAATGGACCCTAGCATGGACAACTGGTGGACCTTAGCTTCTCTCTCTGTTTCAATAGAGTTAGCTTGGACAAGTGGTGGAGCTTGGAACCAAACCCCCATGTAAAACCTATCATGGTTACTCCAAGTGGTAAGAAAGAATAACCTTTAAGATATAGACAAATAGGTTGGACAAGTGGTGGACCTTAACACCCACATATTCTTAATATAATGACATAGAGTGGAAAAGTGGTGAATCTTGAGACAAATCCACTCATGCTACTAGCGATAATAGCTTGGACAGGTATCGGCCCTTGAATGTAAACCGCCCATGTACAAAATATCCTAGGTTTAAGGTATTTCGATGAAGCCTAGCATCTTGGAGACATGGTGCAGCTTGCTTCTCTTCATTTTTCGATGGAGCCTATCTTGGACAAATGGTGGAGCATCCTTCTCTCCATGTTTCAATGGACCCTAGCTTGGACAAGTGGTGGACCTTTGCTTCTATCTATGATTCAATAGAGTTTGCTTGGACAAGTGGTGGACCTTGGAACTCAAACCCCCATGTAAAACCTATCATGGTCACTCCAAGTGGTGAGAAAGAATAACCTTTAAAATATAGGCTTATAGGTTGGACAAGTGGTGGACCTTAACACCCAAATATTCTTAATATAATGACATAGAGTGAAAAAGTGGTGAATCTTGAGACAAAACCACTCATGCTACTAGCGATAATAGCTTGGACAAGTGGTGGAACTTGAACGTAAACCCCCCATGTTTCAATAGACTTAGCTTTGACAAATGGTGGAGCATCGTTCTCTCCATCTTTCAATGGAGCCTAGCTTGGACAAGTAGTGGACCTTTGTTTCTCTCTAGGTTTCAATAGAGTTAGCTTGGACAAGTGGTGGACCTTGGAACCAAACCCCAATGTAAAACCTATCATGTTCACTCCAAGTGGTGAGAAAGAATAACCTTAATGATATTGAGTAGCGTTAAATGGTAACCTTGCATTTGCACTACATTTCTACTTAAATGTATATATTTTTTATCAAAGTTTTAACCTAGTGTTCATTCTCTCTTTCCGTAATAGCCTTTTTCCATACAAACACCTTACCCTTCTTAGATCTTTATGCATTTACATCATATTTCTCTCTTCATGTAAATAGTAAACTTAATTATACTCTCCTAGTTTTTTTACTGTATATTCTTTTAACTAATAGGTTGGACAAGTGGTGGACCGTAGCACCAACATATTCTTAATAAAAGTGGTGAATCTTGAGACCAAACCACTCAGGCTACTAGCAATAATAGTTTGGACAAGTGGTGGACCTTGAATGTAAACCCCTCATCTAGGAAATATCGTGTGCTTAATGTATGTCGATGGAGCATAGCATCTTGGAGACATGGTGCAGCTTGTTTCTCGTCATGTTTCAATGGAGCCTATCTTGAATAAATGGTGGACCATCCTTCTCTCCATGTTTCAATGGAGCCTAGCTTAAACAAGTGGTGGACCTTTGTTTCTCTCTATGTTTCAATAGAGTTAGCTTGGACAAGTGGTGGACCTTGGAACCAAACCCCCATGTAAAACCTATCATGGTCACTCCAAGTGGTAAGAAAGAATAACCTTTAAGATGTAGCCTTATAGGTTGGACAAGTGGTCGACCTTAACACCCACATATTCTTAATATAATGACATAGAGTGGAAAAGTGGTGAATCTTGAGACCAAACCACTGAGGCTTCTACCAATAATAGCATGGACAAGTGTTGGACCTTGAATGTAAAACCCTCATCTACGACATATCGTGAGTTTAATGTTTTTCGATGGAGCCTAGCATCTTGGAGACATGGTGCATCTTGCTTCTCGTCATGTTTCAATGGAGCCTATCTTGGACAAATGGTGGAGCATCCTTCTCTCCATGTTTCAATGGAGCCTAGCTTGGACAAGTGGTGGACCTTTGCTTCTCTCTCTATTTCAATAGAGTTAGCTTGGACAAGTGGTGGAGCTTGGAACCAAAACCCCATGTAAAACCTATCATGGTTACTCCAAGTGGTGAGAAAAAATAACCTTTAAAATATAGGCTTATATGGACCTTAACACCCAAATATTCTTAATATAAGGACATAGAGTGAAAAAGTGGTGAATCTTGAGACAAAACCACTCATGCTACATGTGATAATAGCTTGGACAAGTGGTGGAACTTGAACGTAAACCCCCCATGTTTCAATAGACTTAGCTTCGACAAATGGTGGAGCATCGTTCTCTCCATCTTTCAATGGAGCCTAGCTTGGAAAAGTAGTGGACCTTTGTTTCTCTCTAGGTTTCAATACAGTTAGCTTGGACAAGTGGTGGACCTTGGAACCAAACCCCCATGTAAAACCTATCATGTTCACTCCAAGTGGTGAGAAATAATAACCTTAATGATATATCCTTCTCTCCATGTTTCAATAGAGCCTAGCTTAGACAAGTGGTGGACCTTTGCTTCTCTCTATAATTCAATAGAGTTAGATTGGACAAGTGGTGGAACTTGAAACAACACCCCCATGTAAAACCTATCATGGTCATTCCAAGTGGGTAAGCAAGAATAACCTTTAAGATGTAGCCTTATAGGTTGTACAAGTGGTGGACCTTAACACCCACATATTCTTAATATAATGACATAGAGTGGAAAAGTGGTGAATCTTGAGACCAAACCACTCAGGCTACTACCAATAATAGCTTGGACAAGTGTTGGACCTTGAATGTAAACCCCTCATCTACGCCATATCATGGGTTTAATGTTTTTAGATGGAGCCTAGCATCTTGGAGACATGGTGCAGCTTACTTCTTGTCATGTTTCAATGGAGCCTATCTTGGACAAATGGTGGAGCATCCTTCTCTCCATGTTACAATGGATCCTAGCTTGGACAAGTGGTGGACCTTTTCTTCTCTCTCTGTTTCAATACAGTTAGCTTGAACAAGTGGTGGAGCATGGAACAAAACCCCCATATAAAACCTTTCATGGTCACTCCAAGTAGTAAGAAAGAATAACCTTTAAGATATAGACTTATAGGTTGGACAAGTGGTGGACCTTGAATGTAAACCCCCCATCTTCAAAATATGGTGGGTTTAAGGTATTTAGATGGAGTCTAGCATCTTCGAGACATAGTGCACCTTGCTTCTCTTCATGTTTCAATGGAGCCTATCTTGGACAAATGGTGGAGCATCCTTCTCTCCATGTTTCAATGGACCCTAGCATGGACAAGTGGTGGACCTTAGCTTCTCTCTCTGTTTCAATAGAGTTAGCTTGGACAAGTGGTGGAGCTTGGAACCAAACCCCCATGTAAAACCTATCATGGTTACTCCAAGTGGTAAGAAAGAATAACCTTTAAGATATAGACAAATAGGTTGGACAAGTGGTGGACCTTAACACCCACATATTCTTAATATAATGACATAGAGTGGAAAAGTGGTGAATCTTGAGACAAATCCACTCATGCTACTAGCGATAATAGCTTGGACAAGTATCGGCCTTTGAATGCAAATCGCCCATGTACAAAATATCCTAGGTTTAAGGTATTTCGATGAAGCCTAGCATCTTGGAAACATGGTGCAGCTTGCTTCTCTTCATTTTTCGATGGAGCCTATCTTGGACAAATGGTGGAGCATCCTTCTCTCCATGTTTCAATGGACCCTAGCTTGGACAAGTGGTGGACCTTTGCTTCTATCTATGATTCAATAGAGTTTGCTTGGACAAGTGGTGGACCTTGGAAGTCAAACCCCATGTAAAACCTATCATGGTCACTCCAAGTGGTGAGAAAGAATAACCTTTAAAATATAGGCTTATAGGTTGGACAAGTGCTGGACCTTAACACCCAAATATTCTTAATATAATGACATAGAGTGAAAAAGTGGTGAATCTTGAGACAAAACCACTCATGCTACTAGCGATAATAGCTTGGACAAGTGGTGGAACTTGAACGTAAACCCCCCATGTTTCAATAGACTTAGCTTCGACAAATGGTGGAGCATCGTTCTCTCCATCTTTCAATGGAGCATAGCTTGGACAAGTAGTGGACCTTTGTTTCTCTCTAGGTTTCAATAGAGTTAGCTTGGACAAGTGGTGGACCTTGGAACCAAACCCCCATGTAAAACCTATCATGTTCACTCCAAGTGGTGAGAAAGAATAACCTTAATGATATATCCTTATAGGTTGGACAAGTGATTGACCTTAACACCAAGATATTCTTAATATAATGGCATAGAGTGGAAAAGTGGTGAATCTTGAGAGCAAACTACTCATGCAACTAGTGATAATAGGTTGGACAAGTGGTGGACCTTGAATGTAAACCCCCCATCTACGAAATATCGTGGGTTTAAGGTATTTAGATGGAGCCTAGCGTCTTGGAGACATGGTGCACCTTGCTTCTCTTCATGTTTCAAGTGAGCCTATCTTACACAAATGGTGGAGCATCCTTCTCTCCATGTTTCAATGGACCCTAACTTGCACAAGTGGTGGACCTTTGCTTCTCTCTATGTTTCAATAGAGTTAGCTTGGACAAGTGGTGGACCTTAGAACCAAACCCCAATGTAAAACCTATCATGGTCACTCCAAGTCGTGAGAAAGAATAACCTTTAAGATATAGCCTTATAGTTTGGACAAATGGTGGACCTTAACACACAGATATCCTTAATATAATGACATAGAGTGATAAAGTGGTGAATCTTGAGACAAAACCACTCATGCTACTAGCGGTAATAGCTTGGACAAGTGGTGGACCTTGAACGTCAACCCCCCATGTTTTAATAGAGTTAGCTTCGAGAAATGATGGAGCATTCTTCTCTCCATGTTTCAATGGAGCCTAGCTTAGACAAGTGGTGGACCTTTGCTTCTCTCTATAATTCAATAGAGTTAGCTTGGACAAGTGGTGGAACATGAAACCAAACCCCCATGTAAAACCTATCATGGTCACTCCAAGTGGTAAGAAAGAATAACCTTTAAGATGTAGCCTTATAGGTTGTACAAGTGGTGGACCTTAACACCCACATATTCTTAATATAATGACATAGAGTGGAAAAGTGGTGAATCTTGAGACCAAACCACTCAGGCTAATACCAATAATAGCCTGGACAAGTGTTGGACCTTGAATGTAAACCCCTCATCTACGACATATCATGGGTTTAATGTTTTTAGATGGAGCCTAGCATCTTGGAGACATGGTGCAGCTTGCTTCTCGTCATGTTTCATTGGAGCCTATCTTGAACAAATGGTGGAGCATCCTTCTCTCCATGTTACAATAGAGCCTAGCCTCGACAAGTCGTGGACCTTTTCTTCTCTCTTTGTTTTAATACAGTTAGCTTGGACAAGTGGTGGAGCTTGGAACAAAACCGCCATATAAAACCTATCATGGTCACTGCATGTGGTAAGAAAGAATAACCTTTAAGATATAGACTTATAGGTTGGACAAGTGGTGGACCTTGAATGTAAACCCCCCATATTCGAAATATGGTGGGTTTAAGGTATTCAGATGGAGTTTAGCATCTTCGAGACATGGTGCACCTTGCTTCTCTTCATGTTTCAATGGAGCCTATCTTGGACAAATGGTGGAGCATCCTTCTCTCCATGTTTCAATGGACCCTAGCTTGGACAACTGGTGGACCTTAGCTTCTCTCTCTGTTTCAATAGAGTTAGCTTGGACAAGTGGTGGAGCTTGGAACCAAACCCCCATGTAAAACCTATCATGGTTACTCCAAGTGGTAAGAAAGAATAACCTTTAAGATATAGACAAATAGGTTGGACAAGTGGTGGACCTTAACACCCACATATTCTTAATATAATGACATAGAGTGGAAAAGTGGTGAATCTTGAGACAAATCCACTCATGCTACTAGCGATAATAGCTTGGACAGGTATCGGCCCTTGAATGTAAACCGCCCATGTACAAAATATCCTAGGTTTAAGGTATTTCGATGAAGCCTAGCATCTTGGAGACATGGTGCAGCTTGCTTCTCTTCATTTTTCGATGGAGCCTATCTTGGACAAATGGTGGAGCATCCTTCTCTCCATGTTTCAATGGACCCTAGCTTGGACAAGTGGTGGACCTTTGCTTCTATCTATGATTCAGTAGAGTTTTCTTGGACAAGTGGTGGACCTTGGAACTCAAACCCCCATGTAAAACCTATCATGGTCACTGCAAGTGGTGAGAAAGAATAACCTTTAAAATATAGGCTTATAGGTTGGACAAGTGCTCGACCTTAACACCCAAATATTCTTAATATAATGACATAGAGTGGAAAAGTGGTGAATGTTGAGACAAATCCACTCATGCTACTATCGATAATGGCTTGGACAAGTATCGGCCCTTGAATGTAAACCTCCCATGTACAAAATATCCTGGGTTTAAGGTATTTCGATGAAGCCTAGCATCTTGGAGACATGGTGCAGCTTGCTTCTCTTCATTTTTCGATGGAGCCTATCTTGGACAAATGGTGGAGCATCCTTCTCTCCATGTTTCAATGGACCCTAGCTTGCAGAAGTGGTGGACCTTTGCTTCTATCTATGATTCAATAGAGTTTGCTTGGACAAGTGGTGGACCTTGGAACTCAAACCCCCATGTAAAACCTATCATGGTCACTCCAAGTGGTGAGAAAGAATAACCTTTAAAATATAGGCTTATAGGTTGGACAAGTGGTGGACCTTAACACACAAATATTCTTAATATAATGACATAGAGTGAAAAAGTGGTGAATCTTGAGACAAAACCACTCATGCTACTAGCGATAATAGCTTGGGAAAGTGGTGGAACTTGAACGTAAACCCCCCATGTTTCAATAGACTTAGCTTCGACAAATGGTGGAGCAACGTTCTCTCTATCTTTCAATGGAGCCTAGCTTGGACAAGTAGTGGACCTTTGTTTCTCTCTATGTTTCAATAGAGTTAGCTTGGACAAGTGGTGGACCTTGGAACCAAACCCCCATGTAAAACCTATCATGTTCACTCCAAGTGGTGAGAAAGAATAACCTTTAAGATATATCCTTATAAGTTGGACAAGTGGTGCTACTAGTGATAATAGGATGGATAAGTGGTGGACCTTGAATGTAAACCCCCCATCTACGAAATATCGTGGGTTTAAGGTATTTAAATGGAGCCTAGCATCTTGGAGACATGGTGCACCTTGCTTCTCTTCATGTTTCAATGGAGCCTATCTTGGACAAATGGTGAAGCATCCTTCTCTCCATGTTTCAATGGACCCTATCTTGCACAAGTGGTGGACCTTTTCTTCTCTCTATGTTTCAATAGAGTTAGCTTGGACAAGTGGTGGACCTTGGAACCAAACCACAATGTAAAACCTATCATGGTCACTCCAAGTCGTGAGAAAGAATAACTTTTAAGATATAGCCTTATAGTTTGGACAAATGGTGGACCTTAACACCCAGATATACTTAATATAATGACATAGAGTGATAAAGTGGTGAATCTTGAGACAAAACCACTCATGCTACTAGCGGTAATAGCTTGGACAAGTGGTGGACCTTGAACGTAAACCCCCCATGTTTTAATAGAGTTAGCTTCAAGAAATGATGGAGCGTCCTTCTCTCCATGTTTCAATGGAGCCTAGCTTAGACAAGTGGTGGACCTTTGCTTCTCTCTATAATTCAATAGAGTTAGCTTGGACGAGTGGTGGAACTTGAAACCAAACCCCCATGTAAAACCTATCATGGTCATTCCAAGTGGTAAGAAAGAATAACCTTTAAGATGTATCCTTATAGGTTGTACAAGTGGTGGAGCTTAACACCCACACATTCTTAATATAATGACATAGAGTGGAAACGTGGTGAATCTTGAGACCAAACCACTCGGGCTACTACCAATAATAGCTTGGACAAGTGTTGGACCTTGAATGGAAACCCCTACACTACGAGATATCATGGGTTTAATGTTTTTAGATGGAGCCTAGCATCTTGGAGACATGGTGCAGCTTGCTTCTGGTCATGTTTCCATGGAGCCTATCTTGGACAAATGGTGGAGGATCCTTCTCTCCATGTTACAATGGAGCCTAGCTTGGACAAGTGGTGGACCTTTTCTTCTCTCTCTCTTTCAATATAGTTAGCTTGGACAAGTGGTGGAGCTTGGAACAAACCCCCCATATAAAACCTATCATGGTCACTCCAAGTGGTAAGAAAGAATAACCTTTAAGATATAGACTTATAGGTTGGACAAGTGGTGGACCTTGAATGTAAACCCCCCATCTACAAAATATGGTGGGTTTAAGGTATTTAGATGGAGTCCAGCATCTTGGAGACATGGTGCACCTTGCTTCTCTTCATGTTTCAATGGAGCCTATCTTGGACAAATGGTGGAGCATCCTTCTCTCCATGTTTCAATGGACCCTAGCTTGGACAAGTGGTGGACCTTAGCTTCTCTCTCTGTTTCAATAGAGTTATCTTGGACAAGTGGTGGAGCTTGGAACCAAACCCCCATGTAAAACCTATCATGGTTACTCCAAGTGGTAAGAAAGAATAACCTTTAAGATATAGACTTATAGGTTGGACAAGTGGTGGACCTTAACACCCACATATTCTTAATATAATGACATAGAGTGGAAAAGTGGTGAATCTTGAGACAAATCCACTCGTGCTACTAGGGATAATAGCTTGGCCAAGTATCGGCCCTTGAATGTAAACCACCCATGTAAAAAATATCTTGGGTTTAAGGTATTTCCATGAAGCCTAGCATCTTGGAGACATGGTGCAGCTTGCTTCTCTTCATTTTTCGATGGAGCCTATCTTGGACAAATGGTGGAGCATCCTTCTCTCCATGTTTCAATGCACCCTAGCTTGGACAAGTGGTGGACCTTTGCTTCTATCTATGATTCAATAGAGTTTGCTTGGACAAGTGGTGGACCTTGGAACTCAAACCCCCATGTAAAACCTATCATGGTCACTCCAAGTGGTGAGAAAGAATAACCCTTAAAATATAGGCTTATAGGTTGGACAAGTGCTGGACCTTAACACCCAAATATTCTTAATATAATGACATAGAGTGAAAAAGTGGTGAATCTTGAGACAAAACCACTCATGCTACTAGCGATAATAGCTTGGACAAGTGGTGGAACTTGAACGTAAACCCCCCATGTTTCAATAGACTTAGCTTCGATAAATGTTGGAGCATCGTTCTCTCCATCTTTCAATGGAGCCTAGCTTGGACAAGTAGTGGACCTTTGTTTCTCTCTAGGTTTCAATAGAGTTAGCTTGGACAAGTGGTGGACCTTGGAACCAAACCCCCATGTAAAACCTATCATGTTCACTCCAAGTCGTGAGAAAGAATAACCTTAATGATATATCCTTATAGGTTGGACAAGTGGTGGACCTTAACACCCAGATATTCGTCATATAATGGTATAGAGTGGAAAAGTGGTGAATCTTGAGAGCAAACTACTCATGCAACTAGCGATAATAGGTTGGACAAGTGGTGGACCTTGAATGTAAACCCCCCATATACGAAATATGGTGGGTTTAAGGTATTTAGATGGAGCTTAGCATCTTGGAGACATGGTGCACCTTGCTTCTCTTCATGTTACAATGGAGCCTAGCTTGGACAAGTGGTGGACCTTTTCTTCTCTCTCTGTTTCAATACAGTTAGCTTGGACAAGTGGTGGAACTTGAAACCAAACCCCCATATAAAACCTATCATGGTCACTCCAAGTGGTAATAACCTTTAAGATATAGCCTTATAGTTTGGACAAATGGTGGAGCATCCTTCTCTCCATGTTACAATGGAGCCTAGCTTGGACAAGTGGTGGACCTTTTCTTCTCTCTCTGTTTCAATACAGTTAGCTTGGACAAGTGGTGGAACTTGAAACCAAACCCTCATATAAAACCTATCATGGTCACTCCAAGTGGTAATAAAGAATAACCTTTAAGATATAGACTTATAGGTTGGACAAGTGGTGGACCTTGAATGTAAACCCTCCATCTACGAAATATGGTGGGTTAAAGGTATTTAGATGGAGTTTAGCATCTTGGAGACATGGTGCACCTTGCTTCTCTTCATTTTTCAATGGAGCCTATCTTGGACAAATGGTGGAGCATCCTTCTCTCCATGTTTCAATGGACTCTAGCTTGGACAAGTGGTGGACCTTTGCTTCTCTCTCTGTTTCAATAGAGTTAGCTTGGACAAGTGGTGGAGCTTGGAACCAAACCCCCATGTAAAACCTATCATGGTTACTCCAAGTGGTTAGAAAGAATAACCTTTAAGATATAGACTTATAGGTTGGACAAGTGGTGGACCTTAACACCCACATATTCTTAATATAGTGACATAAAAGTGGAAAAGTGGTGAATCTTGAGGCAAATCCACTCATGCTACTAGCGATAATATCTTGGACAAGTATCGGCCCTTGAATGTAAACCGCCCATGTACAAAATATCCTGGGTTTAAGGTATTTTGATGAAGCCTAGCATCTTGGAGACATGGTGCAGCTTGCTTCTCTTCATTTTCCGATGGAGCCTATCTTGGACAAATGGTGGAGCATCCTTCTCTCCATGTTTCAATGGACCCTAGCTTGCACAAGTGGTGGACCTTTGCTTCTATCTATGATTCAATAGAGTTTGCTTGGACAAGTGGTGGACCTTGGAACTCAAACCCCCATGTAAAACCTATCATGGTCACTCCAAGTGGTAAGAGAGAATAACCTTTAAAATATAGGCTTATAGGTTGGACAAGTGGTGGACCTTACCACCCAAATATTCTTAATATAATGACATAGAGTGAAAAAGTGGTGAATCTTGAGACAAAACCACTCATGCTACTAGCGATAATAGCTTGGACAAGTGGTGGAACTTGAACATAAACACCCCATATTTCAATAGACTTAGCTTCGAAAAATGGTGGAGCATCGTTCTCTCCATCTTTCAATGGAGCCTAGCTTGGACAAGAAGTGGACCTTTGTTTCTCTCTAGGTTTCAATAGAGTTAGCTTGGACAAGTGGTGGACCTTGGAACCAAACCCCCATGTAAAACCTATCTTGTTCACTCCAAGTGGTAAGAAAGAATAACCTTAATGATATATCCTTATAGGTTGGACAAGTGGTGGACCTTAACACCCAGATATTCATCATATAATGGCATAGAGTGGAAAAGTGGTGAATCTTGAGAGCAAACTACTCATGCAACTAGCGATAATAGGTTGGACAAGTGGTGGACCTTGAATGTAAACCCCCCATATACGAAATATGGTGGGTTTAAGGTATTTAGATGGAGCTTAGCATCTTGGAGACATGGTGCACCTTGCTTCTCTTCATGTTACAATGGAGCCTAGCTTGGACAAGTGGTGGACCTTTTCTTCTCTCTCTGTTTCAATACAGTTAGCTTGGACATGTGGTGGAACTTGAAACCAAACCCCCATATAAAACCTATCATGGTGACTCCAAGTGGTAATAACCTTTAAGATATAGCCTTATAGTTTGGACAAATGGTGGAGCATCCTTCTCTCCATGTTACAATGGAGCCTAGCTTGGACAAGTGGTGGACCTTTTCTTCTCTCTCTGTTTCAATACAGTTAGCTTGGACAAGTGGTGGAACTTGAAACCAAACCCCCATATAAAACCTATCATGGTCACTCCAAGTGGTAATAAAGAATAACCTTTAAGATATAGACCTTTAGGTTGGACAAGTGGTGGACCTTGAATGTAAACCCCCCATCTACGAAATATGGTGGGTTTAAGGTATTTAGATGGAGTATAGCATCTTGGAGACATGGTGCACCTTGATTCTCTTCATGTTTCAATGGAGCCTATCTTGGACAAATGGTGGAGCATCCTTCTCTCCATGTTTCAATGGACCCTAGCTTGGACAAGTGGTGGACCTTTGCTTCTCTCTCTGTTTCAATAGAGTTAGCTTAGACAAGTGGTGGAGCTTGGAGACAAACCCCCATGTAAAACCTATCATGGTTACTCCAAGTGGTTAGAAAGAATAACCTTTAAGATATAGACTTATAGGTTGGACAAGTGGTGGACCTTAACACCCACATATTCTTAATATAATGACATAAAAGTGGAAAAGTGGTGAATCTTGAGACAAATCCACTCATGCTACTAGCGATAATATCTTGGACAAGTATCGGCCCTTGAATGTAAACCGCACATGTACAAAATATCCTGGGTTTAAGGTATTTTGATGAAGCCTAGCTTCTTGGAGACATGGTGCAGCTTGCTTCTCTTCATTTTCCGATGGAGCCTATCTTGGACAAATGGTGGAGCATCCTTCTCTCCATGTTTCAATGGACCCTAGCTTGCACAAGTGGTGGACCTTTGCTTCTATCTATGATTCAATAGAGTTTGCTTGGACAAGTGGTGGACCTTGGAACTCAAACCCCCATGTAAAACCTATCATGGTCACTCCAAGTGGTAAGAAAGAATAACCTTTAAAATATAGGCTTATAGGTTGGACAAGTGGTGGACCTTAGCACCCAAATATTCTTAATATAATGACATAGAGTGAAAAAGTGGTGAATCTTGAGACAAAACCACTCATGCTACTAGCAATAATAGCTTGGACAAGTGGTGGAACTTGAACGTAAACCCCCCATGTTTCAATAGACTTAGCTTCGACAAATGGGGGAGCATCGTTCTCTCCATCTTTCAATGGAGCCTAGCTTGGACAAGTAGTGGACCTTTGTTTCTCTCTAGGTTTCAATAGAGTTAGCTTGGACAAGTGGTAAACCTTGGAACCAAACCCCCATGTAAAACCTATCTTGTTCACTCCAAGTGGTAAGAAAGAATAACCTTAATGATATATCCTTATAGGTTGGACAAGTGGTGGACCTTAACACCCAGATATTCGTCATATAATGGCATAGAGTGGAAAAGTGGTGAATCTTGAGAGCAAACTACTCATGCAACTAGCGATAATAGGTTGGACAAGTGGTGGACCTTGAATGTAAACCCCCCATATACGAAATATGGTGGGTTTAAGGTATTTAGATGGAGCTTAGCATCTTGGAGACATGGTGCACCTTGCTTCTCTTCATGTTTCAATGGAGCCTATCTTGGACAAATGGTGGAGCATCCTTCTCTCCATGTTTCAATGCACCCTAGCTTGCACAAGTGGTGGACCTTTGCTTCTCTCTATGTTTCAATAGAGTTAGCTTGGACAAGTGTTGGACTTTGGAACCAAACCCTAATGGAAAAAATATCATGGTCACTCCAAGTCGTGAGAAAGAATAACCTTTAAGATATAGCCTTATAGGTTGGACAAATGGTGGACCTTAACACCCAGATATCCTTAATATAATGACATAGAGTGATAAAGTGGTGAATCTTGAGACAAAACCACTCATGCTACTAGCGGTAATAGCTTGGACAAGTGGTGGACCTTGAACGTAAACCCCCCATGTTTTAATAGAGTTAGCTTCGAGAAATGATGGAGCATCCTTCTCTCCATGTTTCAATGGAGCCTAGCTTAGAGAAGTGGTGGACCTTTGCTTCTCTCTATAATTCAATAGATTTAGCTTGGACGAGTGGTGGAACTTGAAACCAAACCCCCATGTAAAACCTATCATCGTCACTCCAAGTGGTAAGAAAGAATAACCTTTAAGATGTAGCCTTATAGGTCGTACAAGTGGTGGACCTTAACACCCACATATTCTTAATATAATGACATAGAGTGGAAAAGTGGTGAATCTTGAGACCAAGCCACTCAGGCTACTACCAATAATAGCTTGGACAAGTGTTGGACCTTGAATGTAAACCCCTCATCTACGACATATCATGGGTTTAATGTTTTTAGATGGAGTCTAGCATCTATGAGACATCGTGCAGCTTGCTTCTCGTCATGTTTCAATGGAGCCTATCTTGGACAAATGGTGGAGCATCCTTCTCTCCATGTTACAATGGAGCCTAGCTTGGACAAGTGGTGGACCTTTTCTTCTCTCTCTGTTTCAATACAGTTAGCTTGGACAAGTGGTGGAGCTTGGAACAAAACCCCCATATAAAACCTATCATGGTCACTCCAAGTGGTAATAAAGAATAACCTTTAAGATATAGACTTATAGGTTGGACAAGTGGTGGACCTTGAATGTAAACCCCCCATCTACGAAATATGGTGGGTTTAAGGTATTTAGATGGAGTCTAGCATCTTGGAGACATGGTGCACCTTGCTTCTCTTCATGTTTCAATGGAGCCTATCTTGGACAAATGGTGGAGCATCCTTCTCTCCATGTTTCAATGGACCCTAGCTTGGACAAGTGGTGGACCTTTGCTTCTCTCTCTGTTTCAATAGAGTTAGCTTGGACAAGTGGTGGAGCTTGGAACCAAACCCCCATGTAAAACCTATCATGGTTACTCCAGGTGGTAAGAAAAAATAACCTTTAAGATGTAGACTTATAGGTTGGACAAGTGGTGGACCTTAACACCCACATATTCTTAATATAATGACATAGAGTGGAAAAGTGGTGAATCTTGAGACAAATCCACTCATGCTACTAACGATAATAGCTTTGACAAGTATCGACCCTTGAATGTAAACCGCCCATGTACAAAATATCCTGGGTTTAAGGTATTTCGATGAAGCCTAGCATCTTGGAGACATGGTGCAGCTTGCTTCTCTTCATTTTTCGATGGAGCCTATCTTGGACAAATGGTGGAGCATCCTTCTCTCCATGTTTCAATGGACCCTAGCTTGGACAAGTGGTGGACCTTTGCTTCTATCTATGATTCAATAGAGTTTGCTTGGACAAGTGGTGGACCTTGGAACTCAAACCCCCATGTAAAACCTATCATGGTCACTCTAAGTGGTGAGAAAGAATAACCTTTAAAATATAGGCTTATAGGTTGGACAAGTGGTGGACCTTAACACCCAAATATTCTTAATATAATGACATAGAGTGAAAAAGTGGTGAATCTTGAGACAATACCACTCATGCTACTAGCAATAATAGCTTGGACAAGTGGTGGAACTTGAACGTAAACCCCCCATGTTTCAATAGACTTAGCTTCGACAAATGGTGGAGCATCGTTCTCTCCATCTTTCAATGGAGCCTAGGTTGGACAAGTAGTGGACCTTTGTTTCTCTCTAGGTGTCAATAGAGTTAGCTTGGACAAGTGGTGGACCTTGGAACCAAACCCCCATGTAAAACCTATCATGTTCACTCCAAGTGGTGAGAAAGAATAACCTTAATGATATTGAGTAGCGTTAAATGGTAACCTTGCATTTGCAGTACATTTCTACTTAAATGTATATATTTTTTATCAAAGTTTTAACCTAGTTATCATTCTCTCTTTCCGTAATAACCTTTTTCCATACAAACACCTTACCCTTCTTAGATCTTTATGCATTTACATCATATTTCTCTCTTTATGTAAATAGTAAACTTAATTCTACTCTCCTAGTTTTTTTACTGTATATTCTTTTAACTAATTAGCTTTACTAATTTAAATAGCTATCTACATCCCATAATTTGTAAATAAATAATTTATGAGCACTTATCTTACCCATCTTCTCTCAAGGGTAGGGTTAACCTTGTAGGCCTTCCCTTCCCCACCACTATGTGACCCAAGTCTTGGATCATTTACTTGTGTTGGTCAACAAATCTTAAATATAATGTATATCCCCAATAAATCAAACTTTATTGGAGCCTACCTCATTTGGTTAAGGTGGATTGTCTTTTGAAAAGGCATGCTACACCTTGGATGCATTCTAAAGGGCCCCCTACAAGGAGACTTGGTTCAAAAGGTGTTTTGGATGCATCTTGAACGCCTTAGCTCGTGGGTATACTTGAGGAACACTCCAAAATCAGCTTCAACACTTTGAAAAGGTCAACTTTGCCTTTTACAGCACCCAATTCCGAGTTACAGGCTGAAAGTTATGGTGAAAACAAGGTGCTGCGGACACTATTACTGCAGGTCAAAGTTACAATCAGGTAAACCACAAAGGTGAAAAGTTTTCTTGACTTCTCCAACATTCTAAAATACCCATGGGGAGTTAAAAACCACTTGCATGTGGAGGGGTCGGCTCAAGATGCTTCCAGAGACACAACAAACAGGATGGGGACACTCTGCAGGAGTCACCGGAGGGACATCATGGTGGGGCCCACATACATTATCAACCCTTATGGAGCCTCCACGACCTAAAAGGCTATTTTTAATGAAAAAATAAGTCCCTTATTTGCATAATTGAAGGAATGGTCAAAAGGGAACCTAACTATGGTTAATTACCTACCCTAGTCAAGTTTAACCTAACCCAAGGTCTTGTACAGCTATAAAAAGGCCCTTTGGTAAGCACAAAAATACACACACCTACTCCATTGCTGCAAATAAGCTCCTCTAAGGTTAGGGAAGCCCTAATCTCTCTCTCCTCTCGTCTCCCTATCCATTTCCTAAGCTCGCTATCATAAGCGGCACCATAGAGAGAGCATCAATATGCTATTGCTACCATTCTCTTGCAAACATTTCTCTTATCATACTCATCCCTAAATAAGGATTGTAGATTCTATATGAGAGAAAGGATATCAAGTTCAATGATCTATCTCATGGTTTGATCAACAAATTGTTGCAATTGGGGTGTCGTCGTCACACTTTTGCTCTAAACGCATGTAAAATTGGTAAGCATATCTTGGCAGCTTCTCATATTTTGTGCTCATTGGGTTGCTTGTTTGTTGAGAAATTTTTTTGTGCACCATGGTGTCTATTTTCTTATTTTGTGCGTAAGTAAGTCTTGGGGCTGCATAGATGGAGAAGAGCTCTCTATGCATGCCGCCTTATGTGTGTAAGTAGTCTCTTCTTTTGGGAAAGGAAAGGAGTTGTCCAGTATTTGTGCATTATGGTGTTTTGAGTTTTGAGGTTTTGTGCTTGCTTTTCTTAGAAGTATATGAGCACTAATATGGTGAAGGTCAATCTTTGCATGTGAGTTTGTGGAGTGTTCAAAAAGATTGCTTAAGGAGTGTGTGTTGAATGGTTGAAGGGCATTTTGTGTTGAAGCACATAAGGAAGGTGTGAGTGTGTGTGTGTGTGTGTGTTGTATATGGTTTGTTTTGGTTTCCTTCTTTCTCCATAAAAGAGGGTGGTGCCCCTAAGAAATATGTGTGTGTAGGGTCTCACGGAGTGGTTGTCTGGTGGGAGCCTTGAGTTGAGCCCCATCTCAAAAAATCCGCTCTCAATATATCCTTATAGGTTGGACAAGTGGTGGAACTTAACACCTAGATATTCTTAATATAATGGCATAGAGTGGAAAAGTGGTGAATCTTGAGACCAAACTACTCATGCTACTAGCGATAATAGGTTCGACAAGTGGTGGACCTTGAATGTAAACCCCCCATCTACGAAATATCGTGGGTTTAAGGTATTTAGATGGAGCCTAGCATCTTGGAGACATGGTGCACCTTGCTTCTCTTCATGTTTCAATGGAGCCTATCTTGGACAAATGGTGAAGCATCCTTCTCTCCATGTTTCAATGGACCCTAGCTTGCACAAGTGGTGGACCTTTCCTTCTCTCTATGTTTCAATAGAGTTAGCTTGGACAAGTGGTGGACCTTGAAACCAAACCCCAATGTAAAACCTATCATGGTCACTCCAAGTCGTGAGAAAGAATAACCTTTAAGATATAGCCTTATAGTTTGGACAAATGGTGGACCTTAACACCCAGATATCCTTAATATAATGACATAGAGTGATAAAGTGGTGAATCTTGAGACAAAACCACTCATGCTACTAGCGGTAATAGCTTGGACAAGTGATGGACCTTGAACGTCAACCCCCCATATTTTAATAGAGTTAGCTTCGAGAAATGATGGAGCATCCTTCTCTCCATGTTTCAATGGAGCCTAGCTTAGACAAGTGGTGGACCTTTGCTTCTCTCTATAATTCAATAGAGTTATCTTGGACAAGTGGTGGACCTTGGAACCAAACCCCAATGTAAAACCTATCATGGTCACTCCAAGTCGTGAGAAAGAATAACCTTTAAGATATAGCCTTATAGGTTGGACAAATGGTGGACCTTAACACCCAGATAACCTTAATATAATGACATAGAGTGATAAAGTGGTGAATCTTGAGACAAAACTACTCATGCTACTAGCGGTAATAGCTTGGAAAAGTGGTGGACCTTGAACGTAAACCCCCCATGTTTTAATAGAGTTAGCTTCGAGAAATGATGGAGCATCCTTCTCTCCATGTTTCAATGGAGCCTAGCTTAAACAAGTGGTGGACCTTTGCTTCTCTCTATAATTCAATAGAGTTAGCTTGGACAAGTGGTGGAACATGAAACCAAACCCCCATGTAAAACCTATCATGGTCACTCCAAGTGGTAAGAAAGAATAACCTTTAAGATGTAGCCTTATAGGTTGTACAAGTGGTGGACCTTAACACCCACATATTCTTAATATAATGACATAGGTTGGAAAAGTGGTGAATCTTGCGACCAAACCACTCAAGCTACTACCAATAATAGCTTGGACAAGTGTTAGACCTTGAATGTAAACCCCTCATCTATGACATATCATGGGTTTAATGTTTTTAGATGGAGCCTAGCATCTTGGAGACATGGTGCAGCTTGCTTCTCGTCATGTTTCAATGGAGCCTATCTTGGACAAATGGTGGAGCATCCTTCTCTCCATGTTACAATGGAGCCTAGCTTGGACAAGTGGTGGACCTTTTCTTCTCTCTCTGTTTCAATACAGTTAGCTTGGACAAGTGGTGGAGCTTGGAACAAAACCCCCATATAAAACCTATCATGGTCACTCCAATTGGTAACAAAGAATATCCTTTAAGATATAGACTCATAGGTTAGACAAGTGGTGGACCTTGAATATAAACCCCCCATCTACGAAATATGGTGGGTTTAAGGTATTTAGATGGAGTCTAGCATCTTGAAGACATGGTGCACCTTGCTTCTCTTCATGTTTCAATGGAGCCTATCTTGGACAAATGGTGGAGCATCCTTCTCTCCATGTTTCAATGGACCCTATCTTGGACAAGTGGTGGACCTTTGCTTCTCTCTCTGTTTCAATAGAGTTAGCTTGGAACCAAACCCCCATGTAAAACCTATCATGGTTACTCCAAGTGGTAAGAAAGAATAACCTTTAAGATATAGACTTATAGGTTGGACAAGTGGTGGACCTTAACACCCACATATTCTTAATATAATGACATAGAGTGGAAAAGTGGTGAATATTGAGACAAATCCACTCATGCTACTAGCGATAATAGCTTGGACAAGTATCGGTCCTTGAATGTAAACCGCCCATGTACAAAATATCCTGGGTTTAAGGTATTTCGATGAAGCCTAGCATCTTGGAGACATGGTGCAGCTTACTTCTCTTCATTTTTCGATGGAGCCTATCTTAGACAAATGGTGGAGCATCCTTCTCTCCATGTTTCAATGGACCCTAGCTTGGACAAGTGGTGGACCTTTGCTTCTATCTATGATTGAATAGAGTTTTCGTGGACAAGTGGTGGACCTTGGAACTCAAACCCCGATGTAAAACCTATCATGGTCACTCCAAGTGGTGAGAAAGAATCACCTTTAAAATTTAGGCTTATAGGTTGGACGAGTGGTGGACCTTAACACACAAATATTCTTAATATAATGACATAGAGTGAAAAAGTGGTGAATCTTGAGACAAAACCACTCATGCTACTAGCGATAATAGCTTCGACAAGTGGCGGACCTTTGCTTCTCTCTCTGTTTCATTAGAGTTAGCTTGGACAAGTGGTGGATCTTGGAACCAAACCCCCATATAAAACCTATCATGGTCACTCCAAGTGGTAAGAAAGAATAACCTTTAAGATATAGACTTATAGTTTGGACAAGTGGTGGACCTTGAATGTAAACCCCCATCTACGAAATATAGTGGGTTTAAGGTATTTAAATGGAGCTGTAGCATCTTGGAGACAGGTGCAACCCTTGCTTCTCTTCATGTTTCCAATGGACCTATCTTGACAAATGGTGGAGCATTCCTTCTCTCCATGTTTCAATGGACCCTAGCTTGGACAAGTGGTGGACCTTTGCTTCTCTCTATGTTTCAATAGAGTTAGCTTGGACAAGTGGTGGACCTTGGAACCAAACCCCAATGTAGAACCTATCGTGGGTCACTCCAAGTGGTGAGAAAGAAATAACCCTTAAGATATAGTCTTATAGGTTGGACAAGTGGTGGACCTTAACACCCAAATATTCTTAATATAATGACATATGAGTGAAAAAGTGGTGAATCTTGAGACAAAACCACTCATGCTACTAGCGTTAATAGGTTGGAAAGTGGTGGACCTTGAATGTAAACCCCCCATGTCTCAATAGAGTTAGCTCCGACAAATGGTGGAGCATCCTTGCTCCCTTGTTTCAATGGAGCCTAGCTTGGACAAGTGGTGGACCTTTGCTTCTCTCTATGTTTCAATAGAGTTAGCTTGGACAAGTGGTGGACCTTGAACCAAACCCCCCATGTAAAACCTATCATGGTCACTCCAAGTGGTGAGAAAGAATAACCTTAGAATAGCCTTATAGGTTGGACAAGTGGTGGACCTTAACACCCAGATATTCTTAATATAATGACATAGAGTGAAAAAGTGGTGAATCTTGAGACCAAACCACTCATGCTACTAGAGATAATAGGTTGGACAAGTGGTGGACCTTGAATGTAAACCCCTCATGTACAAATATCGTGGGTTTAATGTTTTTCAATGGATCCTTAGCATCTTGGAGACATGGTGCAGCTTGCTTCTCTTCATGTTTCAATGGAGCCTATCTTGGACAAATGGTGGAGCATCCTTCTCTCCATGTTTCAATGGACCCTAGCTTGGACAAGTGTGTGGACCTTTGCTTCTCTCTATGTTTCAATAGAGTTAGCTTGGACAAGTGGTGGACCTTGGAACCAAACCCCCATGTAAAACCTATCATGGTCACTCCAAGTGGTGAGAAAGAATAACCTTTAAGATATAGCCTTATAGGTTTGGACAAGTGGTGGACCTTAACACCCAGATCTTCTTAATAAATGACATAGAGTGAAAAAGTGGTGAATCTTGAGACCAAACCACTCATGCTACTAGTGATAATAGGTTGACAAGTGGTGGACCTTGAATGTAAACCCCCCATGTACGAAATATCATGGGTTGATTTTTCAATGGAGCCTAGCATCTTGGAGACATGGTGCAGCTTGCTTCTCTTCATGTTTCAATCGAACCTGGCTTGGACAAATGGTGGAGCATCCTTCTCTCCATGTTTCAATGGAGCCTAGCTTGGACAAGTGGTGGACCTTTGATTCTCTCTATGTTTCAATAGAGTTAGCTTGGACAAGTGGTGGACCTTGGAACCAGACCCCTATGTAAAACCTATCATGTGCATTCCAAGTGGTGGTAAATAATACCATTTTAGATATAGCCTTATAGGTTGGACAAGTGGTGGACCTTAACACCCAGATCTTCTTAATATAATGACATAGAGTGGAAAAGTGGTGAATCTTGAGACCAAACCACTCATGCTACTAGGAGAATAGGTTGGACAAGTGGTGGACCTTGAATTTAAACCCACATATACAAAATATCGTGGGTTTAAGGTATTTCAATGGAGCCTAGCATCTCTCGAAGACATGGTGCATATTGCTTCTCTTCATGTTTCAATGGAGCCTATTTTGGACAAATGGTGGAGCATCCTTCTCTCCATGTTTCAATGGACCCTAGATTGGACAAGTGGTGGACCTTTTCTCCTCTATGTTTCAATATAGTTAGCCTATATTAGACAATTAGTAGACCTCGAATCTCTCCATGTTGTCTAGAGCTGAGCTTGGACAAGTGGTGGACCTTACTTCTCCCTTCCCTTAGTTACTAGCTTTAAATGATTACTATGTATACTTGCTTAGATCTAACTTGAACAAGTGGTGGACCTTGTATTCACACAAACTTAATTCATTACAAAAAAGTATATGCTAAAATAACATTTGGTTTTTTTTGTTTCAGGAAAGATGGCTCCAAAAAAACAGGTTGCAAGGGTTGCTGTCTCAGTTGACTATACTTGCAATGATGTTAGGAAATGGTATTTGGACATACATGGTATAGAGGGTGCACAATTTCATAAGGTGCATCTATTTATTGCCAAAAAGGAGAATGACATTGTTTGAAGATGTTGGACAAGTTGTGGAAGCATCTGTCTCTGTAGTTGATAGTCATCCGGAGGTGGAATGCATTGACATTCTAGTTCCAATGAATCTAGAATTTCAACTATCTCCAGGAGCATATGCATTGGAGCGCATGTCTAGAAACAAAGAAGAGACAATGTTTTCTCGAGGATGGAAGTTTGCAGAATCAAATCCAAACATCACAGCAGATCAACTTCAAAGCTCCATCATTGCCACACTACAACGAAAAAAGGTGAAAGCTTCACGACCACCATCCACAAAGAAGCAAGCAAAAGTGCAAAAGTAGCAGCTAAGCGAACTAGTTCCATTTTGGATGTAGACAAGGCATCTTTGGCATCCTCATCAACAGAGGGTTCAATGTCAAAGATGAGAATTGTGGATCCAGATGTTTTAGAAGCTGAGGCCATGAAAGGACAAGAAAAAGATACAGGTGGAATGAATAAGTACATAAATTATTTTCCTTTCCAATATAGGGAATTTGATATCCCTATTCAAAATTGTTGGCTTGCTCCTGATCACTATAATGCACGTATTATGGATAAAAAACACGCTGAAAGTGTGTTATTTGGATTTTCACGGAGTACGACCAAGCCTGCAGCATGTGCATATTTGATGCCTGTTCGAAATGAAAATCAAAGAAGGGGACTCCTTTGGCAGTAGAAGAGGTAGAGGAGCAAAAAATTAAGATTATCATTATTGGATTCTTGATGGGCAGCATTCAATCTATGCTGCAAAAGTTTTGCTTCACAATGAACAAAACAACAAAGAGATATTTGAAAGACTGATTAGCGTGTATAAATTTAGAAAGGCTCGCATTGTTGTGAATGCTCCTCCATTTGTTGCAACTGCTATATCTGCCATTGCAAATGAGGAGGCTCAGGCATTGTATGTCAAGCAACCTTACAGCCAAATATTGAGACATTTACGGAGTCAATGGATCTTCTCAGGACGACCACCAAAGGCAGCAAGTGGAATTGCAGAGGGACATGCATCTCGTGCCGGATGGGATGTAAGTTATTTTCTTTGTCTTTTTTATAGTGTTTAATTAACAAATCTTGCTCAATAGTTTAATTATTTCTCTATTTCTTTTTAGGCTTTTCTTCGATTGGCAAGAATGAGTGCAGCAGCAAGTTGGATTGCTAAACAGGCACACATGGTCACGTACTCTGATTTAGTTTATGATTGCTGGATAGAAATCATTGAAAAGCTAGAAGAGGAGAATAAGAAACCCCCAACAACTGTATTTAGATACCTTTGTGGCCTTGAGGAATCAGAGGTAAAGACTATTCAAGAAGAGATTAGAGATGAGAAGATTTTACTGTCAAAGAGTGCAAAGGATGGTGATGCAACTGACATGTATGATCGAATCAAGCAGTTGAAGCAAGACAAATTGATTCAAGATGCACTTCTTGAAGGCTTCAACAATTTGAATGAGTCTTCACCATGTAAAGACTGGGAGGAGGTGGTCAAAATGTATAACATCAATGATGTTGTTTATAAAACAATTTTAATGCTATGCGAGGAATGGATCAGATCTAGTTTGACGCGTGGAACAAAGAAAATGGCTTTTCCAGATGGAGCAATAAAATACATGCAATGGGCAATTCACCTTCAAAAGGAGAAAACTGAGCCTAGAGATTTGCCATGGTCAATCTATGTGGTGAGCCTACAAATGGAAGGCAATCTCTACTTGATGCGCCACTTCAATAATAAAGTGCCTATTGGCTTATGTGTTTTAGATATGACAAAAAACGTTGGAGGCAATTTGAAGTGGAGTGAGGAGACATTTAACAATGCTTTGGATGGGATCTTGGCTATTGCTGGAGGGTCAACAGATCCTGGATTTGTCTTTCTTGCATTTGTGGATTTCACTAACTTCACAAAATTGCAATGTGCCTTTCACGCCATGGGAGATAATCTGAGCTACCATTGTTGTGGTGCATTGCATCACTTTCCATCAGCTCCTTGCAAAGGAGCAATTCAATTCCTAACAGTTATTGCCTTCTTGGGACAAGGCAATGCATTTGAAGACCTGAGAAGAAGATCAGAGGAACATCCCATGCCAATTGATTGTTCTCTTCTTCAAGTAGCAGATAACGATATGTCAGATTTGCAATATTTGGAGGCCAAAAAAAGAGCTTTGGTCAAGCACTACATTCGTACATATTGTTTTGAAGACCGCAAGCTTGTTGATGTTTTTGGTGATGGCTCCTTGGTTGCACAAGAAGGAATACAACAGAAAAAAGAAGTTATATGCTTAATTGATAGTGTGGAGGAGGCAAAAAACGTGGAGACCATGCTGCTAGACTTTGCTAAGTCTCATGAAGATATAGAAAAATGGGCTGGACTTCAACAATCCACTTCGCAATCAGATGACATTGTGCCTGTTACAGAGGAGTGCTCTCCACAAAGAGAAGAAGAACAACAACAACAACATCCTCTGTCAATGGAGGACTTTTTGGAAATGGAGACACGTATGTTTTGAGTTTCTTGTGCATGTTAGTGTTTCTTGTTACTGATTTGATACTCTTAATGTTAGATTTTGCTTTATATAGTATTGATTGAGTTTGTATTTTTTATCTCAAGCATTCAAGGTTTGAATGTAAATAATAAATTACTTGAGTTTTTGAATGGTGGATCTTAGACTAAAACTATAACATTTAATACTCACAAAGACTTAATTACTTAAGAGCTTGAACTCAATAAGTTTTGGACCTTTTATCAATACCCCCTTGATATGATACATTAGATCGTAGCATGGTTAAATGGTGATGCTTCATAAATTGAACCTAGCTTAGACAGGTGCTGGAGCCTAAATTTAAACTAACCTTGCTAGAAGGGAGCTTATGTTTGGACTTTGAGAACTAGCATAAGTAATCAATTAGAGCATAGATTAGACATGTGGTGGTGGCCTTAGAGACCAAAATCTTAATGAGCTTGGAAAGGTATTTAAGTACTGCAATTTACTTAGTTTTAGTACTCACTAAAGGCATAGCTTGACAAAAGGTGGACCTTACATGGATCCTAATTTCAAGAGGTGTGGTAGACCTTCAAACCAAGCTCATATAGCTTGGACATGTGGTGGACCTTGCATGGAGACTAGTTTAGACAAGTGTGGTACACCTTGTAACCAACACCCATTTGTTATATTAGCTTGGACAAGTGGTGGACCTTGCTTTTATGTTTCAATGGAGCATATTTTGGACAGGTGGTAGACCTTGTTTCTCTCCATGCTTCAATGGAGAGAAACTTTAGCTTGGACAAGTGGTGGACCTTGCTTTTATGTTTTAAAGGAGCATATTTCGGACAAGTGGTAGACATTGTTTCTCTCCATGGTTCAATGGAACCCACCTTAGACAAGTGAAGTACCTTGAAACCAAACCCCCATAATACAACCTACTAAATAGGTTGGAAAATTGGTGGTATATGAAACCATCCATGATAGAGCATAGTATAGGTGAAAACGTAGTGGTCCTTATATCAATTACCCATGCATAGCTTGGACAAGTGGTGGACCTTGATTCTCTCTATGTTTCAATGGATCCTATCTTGGACTAGAGATATATCTTACTTATTTCCATGCTTCAATGGATTGTAGCTTGGATAAGGAGTGGACCTTCAAACAAAACTCCACAGCATAGCATATATTAACAATTCATGGGTTTTATAGAGATTTTCTTGCCTATTTTGGAGAGTTGGTACACCTTTATTCTCCATTCTTCAATGGATCTGAGGTTGGACAAGCGGAGCTGGAGAAGTGGTCAACCTTAAAATGAAACCTCCCATGCTACAACCCATCATAGATCGTATATGTAGTGGACCTTGAAACTCTTTTATGTCCCTAGCTTAGAGAAGCATTGCACTCTTTATTATCTCCATACATGAAGGCAAGGTTGGACAAGTGGTGGACCTTCAAACCAGAATCTCTATGCAATAATAGGCAAGTGGTGGAGCTTGTTTTCTCCATGTTCCAATGGAGCCTAGCTTAGACAAACAATGGAGCTTGCTTCTCTCCATGTTTCAATGGATCCTAGCTTAGAAAAGTGGTGGAGCTTTGCTTCTCTCCATGTTCCAATGGACCATAGCTTAGACAAGTGGTAGACTTGAAAAAAACCCCCCGTATACAACATATTATGGGGTTTTCATGTTTCAATGGCACCTAGCTTGGAAAAATGGTAGAGCTTGCTTCTCTTTATGTTTCAATGGATCCAATCTTAGCCAAGTGGTGGACCTTGAAACAAGAATCCCCCCCCCCCCCCCATGTACAACGTATTATGGGTTTTGAAAGCACTGGGAGAAAATAATAGCTTTGATAAGTGGTGGACCTTGCTTCTCTCCATGCTTCAATGGAGCCGAGGTTGGACACATGTTGGAGAGAAGATGGTTGCCCATGAAATAAGACCATGCATGCTATAATCAATCATATGTTGTACACATGGTGGACCTTGCAATTGTTTTATATGCCTAACTTGGACAAGTGGAGGACCCTTGATTACCTCCAGATATCAACAACAAGCCAAGTTTGGACAAGTGTAGTACCACCAAACCAGAATCTCTATGCTACAATAGAGTATAGGTAGGACACGCAGTGAACCTTGATATCAAACCATCCATGCTACTAGAGATGATAGGTTTCACATGTGGTGGAACCTTGTATCAATGTTCTATGTGTAGTTTTTGACTAGTGATAGACCTTGAAACTAATCCCTCTAGGCTACAAGAAAAAAGAGATGGATGAGGAGGCTAGACTACTTTTGTTGCATCAATGCATCCCATGTTACCACATATACTATAGGGTTCTTGGATAAGTGTTGGATCTTGTGTCAATGCTCCATGTCTAGCTTGGACAAGTGGTGGACCTTGGTTCTCTCTATGCTTCAAATGGGCAATAGATTGGAGACACAGTGGCCTTTTTTTTCCAATGATTTTATTTTTTGGAAACCTTGGAGGCACCATGTAAGAGGCACTCTAAGTCTTCCATACAATGGACCTATTGGACTATAAAATAATGATATCTTTCTTTGATATTGTCATTATTTTATGCATAATATTTTCTTCTTTTTGCAGACACAAAGGAGTTAAGTGATATAAAAACTAGATGTATTTCACACTATGATTGGCATGAAGATCCTTTTGGGACACCAACTTTTCCTATTCCCAAAGATGTAATTTTCCATATTAACGGTGTGGATTTTGAAGTGCGACTTTCATGTATTGAAGGAGCTGGTTATGGGCTATTTGTGCATACTACCCTGGAAAGTGGTTTGACTATTCTAAACTATGGAGGGCATAAGTATAGATTTCAAGACTGGAAAAAGATATGCAAAAATTTTCCAAGAGCTTATAAATATTCTCTTCTAGAGGATCCAAACATAGAAGAAGAGGAAGATCAATCATACATTATTGGTTGTGTAGAAGAAGGAAACGTGTCGGGCTATATAAATAGTTCTCACAGTACAAATGTCTGTCCCAACGTACGCTATACATTTGATCCAAATTTGCCACCTTGGCATAAATGCACCTCTTCACACATCAAGTCAGAAGAATATGGCCATGTATGCATTGAGACTATTTGTCAAGTTGAAGCAGGAGAAGAGTTGTTTGCTGACTATAACTTTACTTGACATTGTAAAGTATTGTACATGGATGGAAATCTCAAGTACATGCATCATTTTCATTTTTCATGGATGAAATCTCAAGTGAATATAACATTTGATTATTGTTTAGTTTATGCTCAACGAGAATCTAAAGTGCTCTTATGCTTTGTGTGTTGTCTAACTTATTTGACTACCTTGGCCATAGAATCTTGATTCTACTCTAGATTTGTGATAAATCTTACCAAAATTTAATCAATGTCTAGGTTGGACAAGTGGTGGGGCTTCAAACATTACTGTCTTAAACAAGTGGAGTTATCTTACTTGAATAAGTGGTGGCCTTTGAATCCAAATCTAAGCCAAATCTCTAATTGTTTGCTTGTAGTCTAGGTTGGACATTTGGTGGACCTTGTATCCATGTTTCCTCAACAAGGGTGGCTTTTAGTTTTCACTTTAAGTACTCATCTTTAATAAAGTGTAGGATGGAAAATGTTGAGTTAGTAGATTGTATTTTAGACAAGTGGTGTTTGGTGTACGAATGCTGAAAATGGTTGCAAGGATTCTAACAACGACTTTACCTTAAATAAATTTCTTACTAGGAGTTCTACATATAAATATGGTGAATAAAATTCTAGTGGTTTTGAGATACCATTTGTGTGTGTGTTTTCTTAGATTCACAAACTGGGATGGATAATGCTCCTATGGTTCAGTCAACAACTATAGAATCCATAGATTCTATGGTTTCTAAAGTGCCCAAGATGGATGATATTTCTATACTAGAGTCTAGTGTTGTGCAACTTGAGCAAGCTTCCAATAATGAGAACCAAGAAATCGATGCTTCAAAAATGCAACATACATCAAAAGAGACTGAAAAGTCCACTCACGAGCTATTGCCAATTGGTACTACGTCATGTAGCGTAGATGTTGAGAAATCCATGCTTACAATTATATTGGATTTAAATGGTCTATTGTTGAAACGTTCCCCTCAACCATCCTCACACCACAACTCAGTGCAAATGGATTCAAAAAGATATATTATACTCAGGCCAGGTTGCATCCAATTCTTGAAGACTATTTTACAGAGGTTTAATGTTGCAATTTGGTCGACAGCTACTAGGAATAATGTGTATCAAATCCTTGCAGCACTAAACAACTTAGCTGAGGATACATTGCCTTTCTTTGCAATTTGGTCGCAAGATGTTTGCTACACCGCTCAAACTCAAAAATTGTTTAGACCCGACAATCCAAACGTTGAGGCAATGTTCAAGCCTCTAGCCAAAATTGCCATGGGGTTTGAATGTGATCCACAAAGAACAGTGCTTATTGATGACTCTCCTTACAAGGGATGTATTTCACCAGAAAACAATTGCATTTTTCCACCACAATTTGATGCTGAGAAGATGGTTGACAATATGCTCTTGGAGGAGCTACTGCCATACTTGATTCAGCTTGATGAGAGAAGGGATGTGCGTGATTTAATTGCTTCTAATCGTTATGGACAACCTATAGTGACAAATGATAGTGAATACAAACAAATCATGGAGTATTGGAAGCAAAAAATGATGTTTGGTCAGCTAAGGTGTTCTTTACAAGAAGAATACCACCTGCAAAAGGTGACAGGGATGAAACTATCATTGAAAATGCAAGTGACACAAGCCACCGCAATGAAATGAGAAGAGCCCAAATACAAGAGATCTTAGCAAAGGAGCGTACACCCATTGAAAGCATGAAGGCGTCACAATTGACCACTTTAGCTAGGCAATTGGGTTGTAACACAAAAGGAGTTTTGAAGGCAACCACAGCAAAGGCTTATATAAATAAGGTGAAAGCTGAGAACAATCTTCTAAGGCTGGATAGAAAGCAACCCTAAGGTACTAGTGACATGTCATATATTCTTGATACACATGCTTGAACACTCATGTGCATGGTATCTAACAAATCTTTCTTTTTATTCCTTCCTGCAGGATCTTACAAAGGATACTACTAGATGGAGCTCAATCAATAGAGATTTTGATATTTTTGCTCAAAATAATGAAGCAGTCACCTACATTTTTTGTTTATCAATTTCTTGAGAGACTTTCTTTTAGTTTGTAATCATCAAATGAAATGAAAAGTATCCTTCTTATAAGATTGCTGATCTTTTTCTGTTCAAACCTTTCAATTGTGATTTATAGTTTTGTTAGCATGAGATTGTGCTTTTTTAGTTTGAAAAAAACTGTCAAAGATCCAAGTCTTTTTGGCTTTACTTAAGTTATTAATTGTGAAAGATCCAAGTCTTTTTGCTTTACTTAAGTTATTGATTGTCCTATGTAATAGTCCTTAAAACAATATCGGATGGCTTTCTTGCTCCCATGTCTCACATTGGTCTTTAGGTAAGACAAGTGGTGACCTTGAAAGTATGGTCTCATATCTCGATCAAGTGAAGAGACATGAAGCTTAAATATCACTACTATGTATCTAGTGTTAAACTCCATCAAGACAAAGATACTAGAGTGCCAAATTGCAGTCGAGTTTAAGTGAAAATCCATTTGAGCTAAGGTAAAACTTATAGTGCCTCATTTTTCTAGGATTCTACCCCATCAAGGAAGTTAGAATCTAGCACAAACCAATTAAGACTCTTTTGGAGCCTAGATAGGACAATTCGTGGAACTTAAGAAACTTATTATTGAGTTAGAGTCTAGTTTAGATAAGCAAAAGATCTTCAAACCAGCACTTGACTTTCTTACTATTCAATATTCAAAGTCCCTTGAGGCTAACAAATTACATACCTACTTGTAACCTAACTAATGAGTAATTATATAGATCTAAGCAAGTATATATAATGAGTCTTCAAACTAATAAACCAAGGGAAGAGAGTAGCAAGGTCCACTACTTGTCCAAGCTCAGCTCTAGACAACATAGAAAGATGCTAGTTCTACTAATTGTCTAATTATAGGCATGGAGAAATGATAGAAGGTTGACACTTGTCCAACCTATCATCTCTAGTAAGATGGGAGGTTTGGCCTTAAGATTCACCATGTAACCAACCTATACATCATTGTATTATGAAGAGTAGAAAAGCAAAGCTCCACCACTTGTCCAAGCTAGTTCTAAAATCCACATGGAGATAAGCAAGCTCCACCATTTGTCAAATCTCTCTTCATTAAAACATAAAAAACTCAGCTATGTTGTACAAGGGGACTTTTTTGCAAGGTCCACCACTTGTCCAAGCTAAGATCCATTAAAACATGGAAATAAACAAAGCTCCACCACTCGCCAACCTTTAGAGTTGCAAAGTGTATGGGTTGTCTAAACTAGGTATGGGAAAATAATTGAAGGTCCACCACTTGAAACATGGAGCGAAGCAAGCTCCACCATGTCTCCAATATGCTAGACTCCATTGAAACACCCATGATATATTTGTACATAGGGGATGTACATTCAAGATCCACCACTTGTCCAACCTAGTATCCCTAGTAGCTTGATAGCTTTGGTCTCAAGATTCACCACTTGTCCACTCTATGTCATTGTATTAAAAAGGATTGGGTGTTAAGGTCCACCACTTGTCCAACCTATAAGGTTATATTTTAAATGGTTTTTTTTCTCACAACTTGAACTACCCATGATATGTTTACATGGAGTTTTGTTTCAATGTCCACCACTTGTCCAAGCTAACTCTATTGAAACATAGAGAGAACCAAAGATCCACCACTTGTCTAAGCTAAGCTATATTGAAACATGGAGAAAGGATGCTCCACCATTTCTCCAAGATAGCTTCATTGAAACATGGAGAGAAGAAAGCTCCACCATGTCTCCAAGCTAGGATCCATTTAAATGCCCTAAACCCATTTATTTTGTACAGGGGGGTTTTATTTCAAGCCCACCACTTGTCTAACCTATTATCCCTAGTAGCACGAGTGGTTTGGTCTCAAGATACACCACTTGTACACTCTATGTCATTATATTAGGAAGAACTATGTATTAAGGTCCACCACTTGTCCAACCTATAAGGTTATATCTTAAATGGTATCCTTTCTCACCACTTGAAATGCCCATGATATGTTTTACATGGGGGTTCATTCCAAGGTCCACCACTTGTCCAAGCTAACTCTATTCAAACATAGAGAGAAGCAAAGGTCCACCACTTGTCCAAGCTAACTCTATTCAAACATAGAGAGAAGCAAAGGTTCACCACTTGTCAAAGCTAGGCTCCATTGAAGCATGGAGAGAAGTAACCTCCATCATTTTTCCAAGATAGGTGCCATTCAAACATGGAAAGAATCAAGATCTACCATGTCTCCAAGATTCTAGGCTCCATTGAAACACCCTAAAACCATGATATTTTGTACATGGGTGTTTACATTCAAGGTCTACCACTTCTCTAACGTATTATACCTAGTAGCATGAGTGGTTTGGTCTTAAGATTCACCACTTATCCACTCTATGTCATTATATTAAGAATAACTGGGTGTTAAGGTCCACCACTTGTCCAACCTATAAGGGTATATCTTAAATGGTATCCTTCACCACTTGTCAAGGTCCATCACCACTTTTCCAACCTGTAAGGTTATATCTTGAATGATATTTTTCCTTATCACTTGTAATGTCCATGCTATGTTTTACAAAGGGGTTTTGTTCCAAGACCCACCACTTGTCCAAGCTAACTCTATTGAAACATAGAGAGAAGCAAAGGTCCACCACTTGTCCAAGTAGGCTCCATTGAAACATGGAGAGAAGGATGATCCACCATTTCTCCAAGATAGGTTCCATTGAAACATTGAGAGAAGCAATCTCCACCATGTCTCCAAGCTAGGCTCCATTGAAATACCCTAAACCCATAATTTTGTACATGAGGGGTTTACATTAAAGGTCCACCACTTGTCCAACCTATTATCCCTAGTAGCACGAGTGGTTTGGTCTCAAGATTCACCACTTGTACACTCTATGTCATTATATAAGAAGAAAACTATGTGTTAAGTCCACCACTTGTCCAACCTATAAGGTTATATTTTAAATGGTATCCTTTCTCACCACTTGAAATGCCCATGATATGTTTTACATGGGGGTTTCATTCCAAGGTCCACCACTTGTCCAAGCTAACTCTATTAAAACATATAGAGAAAGAAAGGTCCACCACTTGTCCAAGCTAGGCTCATTGAAACATGGAGAGAAGGAACCTCCACTGTTTCTCCTAGATAGGCTCCATTGAAACATGGAGAGAAATAAGCTCCACCATGTCTCCAAGTTGCTAGGCTCCATTGAAATACCCAATACCCATAATATTTTTGTACATGGGGGGTTTACATTCAAGGTTCACCACTTGTCCAACCTATTATCCCTAGTAGGTTTGGTCTCATGATTCACCACTTGTCCACTCTATGTCATTATATTAAGAGGAATTGGGTGTTAAGGTCCATCACCACTTGTCCAACCTAGAATGTTATCCATCTTGATTGGTATTTTTTCTCCACCACTTGTATTTCCATGACCCATTGTGATTTACATGGGGGTTTAGTTCCAAGGTCCACCACTTGTCCATGCTAAAATCTATTGAAACATAGAGATGAAACCAATGGTCCACCACTTTTCCAAGCTAGGCTGCATTGAAACATGGCCTTAATACCAAATTATTTCTAGTAGCATGGTGATATTTTGTACATGGGGGGTTTACATTCAAGGTCCACCACTTGTCGAACCTATTTCCCTAGTAGGTTTGGTCTCAGTTCACCACTTATCCACTCTATGTCATTATATTAAGAATAATTGGGTGTTAAGGTCCACCACTTGTCCAACCTATAAGGTTATATATTAAATGGTATTTTTTCTCACCACTTGTAATGCCCATGATATGTTTTACATGGGGGTTTTGTTCCAAGGTCCACCACTTTTCCAAGATAACTCTATTCAAACATAGAGAGAAATAAAGGTCCACCACTTGTCCAAGCTAGGCTCCATTGAAACATGGAGAGAATGATGCTCCACCATTTATCCAAGATAGGCTGCATTGAAACATGGAGAGAAGAAAGCTTTACCATGTTTCCAAGCTAGGCTCCATTGAAACACTCTAGGGGGTTTTATTTCAAGGCCCACCACTTGTTTAACCTATTATCCCTAGTAGCATGAGTGGTTTGGTTTCAAGATTCACCACTTGTACACTCTATGTCATTATATTGTGTTAAGGTCCACCACTTGTCCAACCTATAAGGTTATATCTTAAATGGTATCCTTTCTCCCCACTTGAAATGCCCATGATATGTTTTACATGGGAGTTTCATTCCAAGATCCACCACTTGTCCAAGCTAACCATATTTAAACATAGAGAGAAACAAAGGTCCACGACTTGTCCAAGCTAGGCTCCATTGAAACATGGAGAGAAGGAAACTCCACCATTTCTCCTAGATAGGCTCCATTAAAACATGGACATAAGTAAGTTCCACCATGTCTCCTAGATGCTAGGCTCCATTGAAATACGCAAAACCCATGAAATTTTGTACATGGGTGATTTACATTCAAGGTCAACCATTTGTCCACCCTATTATCCCTAGTAGGTCTGGTCTCACAATTCACCACTTTTCCACTCTATGTCATTATAATAAGAGGAATTGGGTGCTAAGGTCCACCACTTGTCCAGCCTATAAGGTTATACCTTGAATGATATTTTTTCTCACCACTTGTAATGCCCATGACATGCTTTACATGGGGGTTTTGTTCCAAGGTTCACCACTTGTCCAAGCTAATTCTATTGAAACATAGAGAGAAACAAAGGTCCACCACTTTTCCAAGCTAGGCTCCATTGAAACATGGACCTTAATACCAAATTATTCCGAGTAGCATGAGTGATATTTTGTACATGGGGGGTTTGCATTCAAGGTCCACCACTTGTCCAACCTACTTTTCCTAGTAGGTTTGGTCACAAGATTCACCACTTGTCCACTCTATGTCATTATATTAATAATAATTGGGTGTTAAGGTCCACCACTTGTCCAACCTATAAGGTTATATATTGAATGGTATTTTTTCTCACCACTTGCAATGTCCATGATATGTTTTACATGGGGATTTTGTTCCAAGGTCCACCACTTGTCCAAGCTAAATCTGTTCAAACATAGAGAGAAACAAACGTCCACCACTTGTCCAAGCTACGCTCCATTGAAACATGGAGAGAATGATGCTCCACCATTTATCCAAGATAGACTCCATTGAAACATGGAGAGAAGTAAGCTCCACCATGTCTCGAAGATGCTAGAGTCGATTGAAATACCCAAAACCCCTGATACTTTGTACATGGGGGGTTTACATTCAAGGTCCACCACTTGTCCAACCTATTATCCCTAGTAGCATGAGTGGTTTGGTCTCAGGATTCACCACTTGTCCACTCTATATCATTATATTAAAAAAATTTGGGTTTCCATATTTAAATGGATCTTTGCTTGGATAAGTGGTAGACCTTGAGACCTAAATACCCATTCTACACTAGAGCATTGGTTAAGCCTTATGCACTTCAAGCATAACTTTAACAACAAGTAGTAGTTATTAGTTGACTTAAGTCTAGTTGACCTCCATGGTATTGAGACTAAGAGAGAGTGTAGCATAAAAAAGAGTCAGGATTTTAATTTGACTTTCTTTCTATTAATGAGTAGATCATAGATGGATTTTGGTATCTAATAAAACCTTAAGCTAAACAATGCAAAACTCATGTCTATTGTTGTGTTTTCATTAAGTGTTCTTGTTCTTTAATTTCAGAACCATTACAGAAAAATGGATTGGCTATATGCTGGCATAAATTGAAGAAAACTATTGAATTACCCATCCAACCTCCTCCAAGACCTTGTCCAAGGAATGAATCACCTCCTTATCACCTACCACTTTCTTTCAAGGACATCAAAAGAGTACTTATCTTGGATCTAGAGGGGTTACTTCTCAAGACAATTGAAATGAAACATGGAGGTTCTATGCCATCTTGGGCTCAACACATGCGACTTGTGGAGGATAAAGATGAAGTTTATCATGTGGTGCGACCAGACGCACAAAGTTTTTTGGATTTTTGTGCTGAATACTTTGAGCTATGGATATGGAGTTTCTATAACTTAACAAGGGTGCAACGCATCACACAAAAATGTTTTCCTGAGCAGTATACCAAGTTCAAGGTGTTTATGAGTAACAAAAATTGCCAAAATCCAAATATTATGTTAGGATTTACAAGGGTTTATCACAAAAATTTGAGTGATATTTGGAAGATATTTGAGGATTTGGATGCAAACAATACCTTAATTTTTGATGACACTCCATATAGGGTGATGTGGAACATGCCAAGGACATATCTTATATTTCCAAAGATGTGGAGGCAAACTTCCGAGCAACTTCAAAACTTCTTGCAGAGAACCATAATTCCATGGTTGGTAGGATGGTTGTATGCAAGAGATAAGAGAGTCTATACATAGAACACAATTGTAAATCATTATAGTGATTCTGAGACAAATTATGTCCTTGGTGTGTACTTGTCAACACGAAAGAATTGAATAAATATGGCCATAAGATGCTTTTTTTATTCTAGTGTGTATCTTTCAACATTTGTATAATTTGATATAGTCTTTTTTATAAAAAAACAAAGGTGTGTCAATTTTATGAACACTTGAATGGAGTGCACCCTACTCTAAGGGGACTTCAATGTACTATTGGAGTGCATCCTATTGTAAGGGGACTCTGATGTATTGCTAGATTGCACCCAAATTTTTGGAGACTCATTTTTTATTTGATTGGGGCCTATGTTGGGTCATATAGTAAAAGAAATTCATTTTTTGTCAATTCATATCGCTGTTGCATTTATTTGTATCTATGAGAGAATTGATGTTTGATGTCAAAATAAAACTTGTAAGTATGGATCAGAGAATTCATGGACTTTAAATATGTGAGAGGGATCTTTTTCTTGGGCACAAATGTTTGCTTCAAGAATTTTTTCATTACATACTTTACGTGAAAGAGTTTTAGAACCTAAAAGACTTTGAAAACAAAACTATGAAATCTAAGTGCATGTATTCTTGAATGGCTTGAAAGTTGATGTATACATGCATGTCGCCTTGATGAAGATTTAGATCTGACAAGATGCAAAGCTAGAATTCTTGGACGTTACCTTTGTCAATTTGGTAATAACATATTTAACTTTCTTTTATTATGGGTGGAAAGTATATTATTATGTGCATTTGGAACCTAATTGCTTGACCTTCAAACCAAGATTCCTATGTTATTTTTTCATATACTTTTTTGTAATGAATTAAGATTGTGGATACAAGGTCCACCACTTGTTCAAGCTAGATCTAAGAAAGTATATATACTGAGTCTTCAAACTAGTAAACCAAGGGAAGAGAGAAGCAGGGTCCATCACTTGTCCAAGCTTATCTCTAGACAACATAGAGAGATGTTAGGTCTACTAATTGTCCAATATAGTCATGGAGAAATAATAGAAGGTTGATCCACTTGTCCAACCTATCATCTCTAGTAAAATGGGAGGTTTGGCCTTAAGATTCACCATGTAACCAACCTATACTTCATTGTATTATGAAGAGTAGAAAAGCAAAGCTCCACCACTTGTCTAAGGTAGTTCCAAAATCAACATGGAGAGAAGCAAGCTTCACCATTTGTCCAAGATAGGTTCCATTAAAACATGGAAAACCTCATATATGTTGTACATGGAAGCTTTTTTCCAAGGTCCACCACTTGTCCAAGCTAGGATCCATTAAAACATGGATAGAAACAAGGCTCCACAACTCGTCCAACCTTTATAGCTGCAAAGTGTACCGGTAGTCTAAACTAGGCATGGGAAAATAATAGAAGTTCCACCACTTATCCAATATATTATCTCTAATAGCATGGGAGGTTTGGTCTCAAGATTTAGGAATTGGCTAACCTGTATTTCATTGTATTATGATGAATTTGGTTTTAAAGTCAACTACTTATCCAATATATAAGTTATATCTTGAATGGTATTCCTTCCCATCACTTAGAAAACCAATGATATGTTGTACATGGGGGGGTTTGTTACAAGGTCCACCACTTGTCCAAGCTAGTTTCATTGAAACATGGATGAAGACAAGCTCCACCATTTGTTAAATCTAGAATCCATTGAAATCTAGAAAATCCATTCTATGTTGTACATGGGGTTTTTGTTTTAAGGTCCAACACTTGTCCAAGCTAAGGTCCATTGAAACATGGAGTAGAGAAACACTCCACCACTTGTCCAAGCTAGGAAACATTGATAGTAGTTGGCTTAGTTTGAAGATCCACCACGTGTCTAAGCTAACTCTATTGAAACATAGAGAGAAGCAAAGGTCCACCAACTGTTCAAGCTAGGCTCCATCGAAACATGGACAGAAGCAAGCTCCACCATTTCTCCAAGATAGGCTCCATTGAAACATGGAGAGAATCAAAGGTCCACCATTTCTCCAATCCAAGCTCCATTTGTCCAACCTATAAGGTTATATCTTAAATGGTAATCTTTCTAATCACTTGGAATACCCATGATATGTTTTACATGGGGGTTTTGTTCAAAGATCACCACTTGTCCAAGCCAACTCTATTGAAACATAGAGAGAAGCAAAGGTCCACCACTTGTCCAAGCTAGTCTCCATTGAAACAAGGAGAGAAGCAAGCTCCATCATTTCTCCAAGATAGGCTAGCATGGATAAGTCCACCTTGAAACCAACCTTCCTATGAGGCAATAGAGCATATGCTACATATTTTATGTATGCCCCATGCCTCAAATTAAGAAGTTATAGATTAGAAGTGGACCTTGCTTGAATGTCACGTGCAATAAATTAAGGAAAAATAGCCAAGTGGATTGTATTCCTCAATGGATCCTTGCTTTCACAAGTTGTGAACCTTGAGTCACCTTTACATTAACTTGGACAAGTGGTGGACCTAGAAACCAAGCTCTCCATGTTGAGATAAGTTGTATGTAGGACAGTAGAACATAGACAACGATAATGGATGCAATATACTCGTCTCCCAATAATCCAATTGATTGAAACCATGGTCTTTTAGTTGTTTTCATTGTGTATTGTATGTGCATAAAGTGGAATGAGACCTTAAGAAAACTCAAATTTTTGACAAAATCTCTATATTTTGTACATGATATATTGAAAGTTGTCCAACCTGGGAATTGGGATTTTCCCACTTTACCTAATATGGTCTTAAGTGACTGAATTCCCATGAGGGACAGACTCGAGAGAGGTAAACAATTCACGATGTGAGGTAATGTGCTTTGTAGCACCACTGTCGAAATACCACACATACAAATCTATAGCAACAACTGACAAGCATGCATCATGGACAGCAGGATTGTAAGTGCACTCTGCACTAAAATCCCATTCTGCATCAACATCAGCATTACAGTCTCCTTTCACAGAAGACTCAATAATGGCTGCATTTGTAGTGGAACCAACATTTGCAGTGGAACCACTCTCTTTCTTCTTAGCCTCTTTGGCCTTCAACTTAGGACACGACTTGATCAAGTGATCATTGGATTTACAATAATGGCAACGCATCTTCTTTTTTCCCTTATCACCAGAATTTCCAGACAAATTGCTGCCAGCAGAAGCATTAGAAACAGAATTTTTGCTACTCGCAGCAGAACCATAAGAAGTGGTTGCATTGCTGTTACCACCCTTTCTTTGAGAAGCAATAAAAGCCTGTTCAACTGCACGCTGCCTAGTCCTGTTTTTTCTGGAAAGTGACTCTTGCAACAGCAATGTGCATAATGCATCAAACTTGAAAACTTCTGGATTTCCTTGGGTCATAAGTCTCCAAGTACTAGCAAAAGTCAGGTAAGAATCTGGTAAGGCATCAAGAACAGTCTGCACAAGTGAACTGTCTGAAATGACTTCACCTGCAGAAATAAGCTGCTCATTGATATCCTTAACACTAGCAAGGAAAGTTTCCATATCATCTTCCTCGTGCATAATCTTCGACTCCAGCTCTTTACGCAGCAAAGCAATTTTAGCCTCATTGCGGCTTGCATAAAGACCTGCTAGAATATCCCAAGCCTGTTTTGCAGATTTTGTTGAACGGATGTGAGGAACAATGGTGCGCTTCACAGACAACGCAATCAATGCATGAGCTTGTGCATCCTTAACATCCCAATGAGCTTGTTCTGCCATAGGCAAAACAACTCTAACAGCTGCAATCCTTGCAGCAAGACCTGCAACATCCTCAACATCGCCTACATCCTCAGAACCAGGACGTACATCAATGTCCTGCATAATTTTCCAGACGCCCTTTGACGCAAGAACATGTTGCATCATGTAATCCCACATAGGGTAATTGTCCCCATCCAACCTGTCCTCAGCAGCAAACATCTTAAACACATCTGTGTTGTTGTTATCAGCCATGGTAAATGATGCACCTGATGTGAAAACTGCCCGAAAATAGGAGAAACAGAGCGGGAACAACACATGCTATATAGCACAAACCGTAGAAGATTATAAGGCACCTGTTATGCAGAAAACGGCACTGATTGAAATTCTGCACTAAATGACGAAATTGCCTGTGCAGACTTGCCTGTAGTGGAAACGGAGGCCGAAATGAGCCCAAATCAAAATTCTGAGCAAACCATGCTCTTCAAGCTCTCCCAAAATATTTGTCGACCTGCGAACGCTTGCCAAAGCTCATTGAAATCGGAGAAAGTGAGCAGGCGTGTGCTGGAGCAGCTGGCGACTAAGCCCGGGAGGACGTGACATGCTCTGATACCAATTGTTGGAATTAGGGTTGCAGAGAAACACACACAGCTTGGAGAAGATGAAGGAAGCTCAAGGCACACAATAGAGAGTGTGTTACTTAGTGTGCAATGGAAAGATAGATAGCCCTAGAGTGATGGACGTATATACAATGCACGGGGGAAGAAACCTCCCAAAGAGGGAAAAAATGCCCCGGTGGTCCTAGTGTGTTCGCACACATCACTACCACATGTATATGGTAACAAAAACATTAGTAGGGCCAACATTGGATGGATCATCCAATAGCTCCACCAACTCCTTTGGCTTGATGATATGCTGCAACAGAGTATGTCCAATCGTTTGACCATCGATTCCCATCATCATCCGAGCCAAGTTCCTGCATATTGAAATAATACTAAAACAACCTGCAAAAAATATAATAAATTATAATCTTGCATTTGTATCCCTACCAAGTTTGACAGTTACGTTTCTTTTGAGCTCCACCGCTTGAAAATAGCATAGACATCCCATGTCGCTTGTGCTTGCAAATGTGGTAACTCAATGGAAATGTGTGTGAGATGATCCATTCACTGACAGATATTACTTGTAGTGTGTTGTAGTTGAACGTAATTGTTTAGATGGCGCTCTTGCTCCATTTTTTGATGCTCTACTTTTTTATTAAGCTTCGCCATCTCATCATTTAGTTGTTTCGTCTTCTCTTTGGCTTCCTCTCTGACTTGCCGAATATCTTTCATGTACTTCTCTTGCAATGATGAATAGGCAACACAGAGATGTTTTCTTGATTTTCTTTCATTGACGAAAGTTGAAAGTCCGTCTCTCCCATCTCCAATAAAACGCAGTAGCTCAGTGACGTTATGAAAGGTCGGTAATGCATTGGTCATTGAATCACCAAGATAAATATAGCCATCAACCCATAAGTTGATTGCCTTGCACCCAAGGTTCCGTAGCTGATCTCCAGCATTGGGATTAGATGTGTCAAGTCGCATAGTAGCGTACTCCTACTCTAAGTCATCGTTTAATAAATATCATTTTGTTTTGTTAGTAATGTCTTACAGTGGTAAGGGATTGAATGACATTTGTGTTAGCTAATCAAGCAAATTAGAAAGAGAATGTGTAATGATAACTGCTACAAGTAGGTGAAGTTTGCTATGGAGGAAAGAAGTGGAGAGTACTCAAAGATAGGACAAAAGGATTATGTTGTGAATGGAAGAAGTGCAGGTCAATCTTCTTTGAATTCAAATTGTTGATCATGAGTGTAGAGAGAGAAATGTTGTTACACACAAAGGTAATGGAGTTTTCCATTACTCTCAGCTGGAGCTGGAGTGAGAGAAGCATGAGAGGCGCGGGGGGGGGGGGGGGGGGGGGAGGAGAGAGAGAGAAATGAAATGAAAATGAAATGTTATATTAACGTCTTCAAAAGGCCATAATGACCTATGAGACCCGAAAGTTACAAAGTGGTGGATCTGATACAAAGTCAGAGTAACAAAATAACCTAACAATAGTACAAAGCAAAGATATATACTATGGGGTCCTAAGTTGGTCGATGTGAGCCAAGCAAAAAAAGGGGCAGCTAGTTTGGATAGCTGAATCACAAGAGATCTAGCATTGGTCGTTGGCGAATCTCATCAATTTCCTCCATGGTTAGTAGTCTGACCGGGCATCTTGCATGCCTGGCCAGCGTGCTCCGAATTTTCTATCGTAGCCTCCGTCGATGCTGTGTAGTTCTTCGCAGTCGCGGGCACGTGGATTTCTCCAGTTCAATCGCTCGGTCAATCAGTGTGCCTCTGGTGTGAGACGAGGGGGAGCTCTGCTGTGGGAGTGGCTCTTGCGGTGTCCCGTGTCTGCTCTGAAGAAGTCTGTGATCCGTCTTTGAGACTGGCTAGCCTCGCCATTCATCAGGCTATCTCTGTGTTTGCGCAGCTCGAGCAAGAACAAACCCAGACATCTCTGATCTTCGTATCCCATGACTCTTGAGAGTGGTCCAAAACTCTCTCTGAACAAGCAATGGAAGAAGCCTCGTATCTCGTAGTAGACGGGGCAGCGGCATGTATAGTGTAGCTCTGTCTCAGGTTCCATGTTACACAAGGGGCATGTCCTGTCCTCTGCTGGTACTCCGCTCTATCTCCCAATCTCAATCCGCAACTGGTGAGAAGATGTGCGTAACTGGCCAATAGCACATCATATCCCATGAGACAAGTGGGTATCCATGTATCTGGGTCTCGCCACAAAACCATCTTTCGTAAGCTGGAGAAGGTGGTCTCTGTAGAAAGCCATCTTCGTGCCCAATTCTTGTGCTGGTTGTATCCATGTCCTCCTAGTGTCTAGCTGGGTCAGGTCTTGGCGGATGAGCTTGGTGATCTCTGACTGTGTAAGAGTGAGAAATGGTGCATCCAATGAGTAATGGAATGGTGGCAGCCTGTTTATGCTGAACCCATGTGCCTGAAACCATGATGTCATCTCCCCATACCAACATGTTGTATCTCCTTGTATGGCTAACTGTCGAGAGGATTCAAGTGCTATGCGAGCATATCTGTCTCTAGGAAGTTCCCATGTGCGGTTTATGAAGGAGACTGATCTGGCGAGCGCCTCCACCACAAGTGGGGGGGCCGCTAGCTCTGCTCAGATAATGGCCCGTGGTACTGATGCCTTGGCTCTAATGAGCCGCGAGATCATAGAGACGAGAGGTTTCTCCATGTTCCTCCATCCGTCTGAGCAACCCGCCCTCCCGTGGTGATCCAGTGAAGGTCCCCATATCTCGGTTCCATAGAGCAATGCTGAAGCCACCAAGGTGTCAAAGAGCCAGAGCTTCATCCGGGGCTCCTGAAACTGAACCTGCGAACACATCCTCTCCAATCTACCCAATGCTGCATGAGCTCTAGTAAGTCTGGTCTCTGCTGCTCTTCTGAGTGAGAATGCAGGTCCGCTAAAAACCACTCCAAGGTAAGTGTAAGCGTCTGTGTACTCCACAGTCTCCTGGCCGTATGTGAATGTAGGTGCTGACCTCCTAATCCACTGTGGGGTGGTATTAAACACCATAACCTTGGTTTTACCCAAGTTGACAGACAAACCACTTTTGTGGGCAAACGTATGCAAAGCATCCAATTGACGTTGCATTCCCTCCGGGGATTCGGAGATCAACACTATGTCATCAACATATAACAAAAGTGGAATCCATGTCCCTGCCAACTGAGCACCTTTATCCCCATCGCTGTCAATGTAGTCAGAAACCTCATCCACATACATACCGAAAAGAGTAGGAGAGAGCGGGCAGCCTTGCTTCACCCCAATAGTGGAGTGAACCGGTGTAGAAAGTCCCTCCGAGGTGCGTACATGCCCTACTACTGATCTGTACAATGCCATGATCCCCCAAATGAGTTCTGTGGGTACTTCCATTTCCTGTAATCTGCGCATCAGTCTAGCTCTGGGTACCGTGTCGAAAGCTTTGCGGAAGTCCACAAAGCTACAATAGATCCGTCTCCCATGAGATCTACCTTTCTCGATGATGGCCCTGAGTGTTAGGATATGGTCGAGAGTAGAGAAGCCTCTCCTGAATCCTACCTGCCCAGTTGCACGTATTCCTTCCCTCTCTGCCCATCTACTCAGAGAGAGAGAGAGTGGAGGAGAGAGCAGATCTGCAACCTTGGAGGATATGCACTCTGTCAGAAGTAAGCAACAAAAAATGTTCTGTAAATGATTGGGAGGGAAAAGTGACAAGAGAGAAAAGAGGAGAAAAGAGAGAGAGAGAGAGAGAGAGAGAGAGAGAGAGAGAGAGTTGGCTCACTTTTTAGAAAGAGAACGCAGTAAGAGAATGTGGAAAATCTGCTTTTCTAGCAAGGGAAGAAGGGGGAATTTAAAAGTGCCTCCTTTAATGAAACCTAAGTGAGAAAAAATGTTTTATATGTTAGAAAAAGAAGAGGAGTGAGAAAAAGACATTTTAAAATTCATTTGCCCACTTCTTTTTTGGGTTACTAAATAGACTAATTTCAAATACAAAATGTGAAAATGGTTTTTTTTAAAATCTCAGCATAAGCCTTTTTGTCCTCTCTTTTAGGCCTGGTCAAACTTGGCTTAAGCTTCAAACATTCCCTTAAACTGCCAAATATAGAGGCCTTCCTATACCCCATTCACTTCCTAATGAATCTGTCAACGCAAATTATGAAAATTTGTATAGTCTTGCCACATCACCATCCGTATGGATTGCCACATCAACATGTCAATGCAATTTACAAAAATCTATTCCAAAGGTCGAGCTTTTGGTATTTTGGGTTTTAGGCCTCTCGGTCGGTGCTCCATAAGTTCTTTCACTTGATTGGTTAAGTTTCTCTTGTCCGCTCGCCTATTTCTCTTCCGTTGTTGTTGGTCATGCCACGTCATCAATTTGAGACATAATTTCATTGCCCCTGACTGACTATTTGCAAGGCAACATTTGCATCATCGCAAAAGAACAAATAGTAGTTATTTGGGGATATTCCACAGGGGTACCTTAATGTTTCTATCTTGATGTTTCTACTCTCCCAATTCTGAGCCATCCAAGCCTTTAATGCCTCTACAGAGGGTCTCATTCCATGCAGCAAGCCAATAATGACTCTGTCTTGGAGTTGGGAGTGCCACAACTCCAGTTCCTTGGTTGGGATGATGACCCTTCTTCTGGGACAGTTTGCGCCTCCTCTTCACGACTGCTATTATCCGCTGATGCGTTATCCTGTGCTTCTGCCTCTTGATCGACAGGGTGTTGAAAATGCACAGCTCCCCATCTTCAGTATTGGCTAGAACTAATTGTTGAACTCCCAATCCTCCGACCAGCTGTTTGGAGAACATCCTGATATCATGGCTAATGTCTACAGAAACTATTCCACCATCAAGATTGATATGAGGCCTGAGACAGTTGATTTGGTCCTGCACTGGGTCATAATCGGCGGACGAAGTTGCTCTACAACAGAAGAGACCCCACAGTTAGGGTTTCTAGGAGGCAGGCTTGCCATAGTGGCATAGGAAGGAGGTTGAGCTTGATTTTGAGCTCCCTTGGGACTCTGGTTCACTTGCCTTATCGGGAGAAATGCAGAAGCAGGAGCAGGGTTCGTAGCCGGAGAAACCTCTTGGAACAGAGAGTTGATTGCTATGGTAGAGGGTGCAATGGGTGAAAAGCCCGATGTTCTTGAATTGCTTTGCACTGGGTGCACCAATCCATTGCGCAATGCATCTTGTAGCTCCATTGATCTCTCCCCCCACCCCCAAGAGGAGGGGGACAGAGAAGGGAAAGTGAAAACGCACTCAAGCTCTCTGGCAAGAGAGGTAGGGGACAGAGTTTCGGTAGGAGTGTGAGACCATGCGGATCTTAGAGGACATTCACGCTTTGTACTCTGCTTCACCCTGCCTGAGAATTTGTGTTGCTACAGAACCATTGTGAGATTAAAAGATCCACATCAACAATAAAGTAGTTATTAAGAGTGCACAAGAAGCATTTACAAAAAATCAAAGTATGCATTTAAAGCTTCCAAAGCCAGATCAAACGCAGTTGGATGTGAAAGGCAAGGAAGCAGTGTTTGGCATGTGGGTTGTGACTGTTAGGAAGCCAAGAAGGAAGGAAAGAAATCTATATCTATATGGCAGTAATGGAAAAACCAGACTATTGGATTGCCTTCTCCATAGGAACCTGATAAGGCTCTGGAGAAGACGGCCATGATCTTGGAGGAAGCAGCTGCAAGCTACATTGAGCTGATCAACACAGAATAGAGATGATGAGTTTGAAGCTGGCAACCCCCATCACTTGAATGACTAGCTACATGTAGTTGACCTAGAGAACTACAGATCTGCCCCTAAAAGATCTAACATCCTTCTGGCCCTTTCTTAGGGACTCTTAGATATGTATGAGAAAGTCTACTATTGTTCATGGAGGCTTGGCATGGGCTCATTTTGTAAATCTTCAATCAAAGATGACTCCGCAAACTGGTCCCTTTCTGTAGGTGGTTTTTGTTACATGCCGGCGCACTTATGGCTTTTTTTAAAAAAACTTCAAAACACGAAGAAACTGTATTTGAAGATTGTGTTTTTGCAAACACTAGGGAAATAGAGGTAGAATCGATGCAATATATAAAGCCACAGTCTTATTTTCAAATTTACACCGCCTTTTCTGTGGCCTAATCTGGAAATGGTGAAATCACATTATGTTCCAAAGAGATTTAAATACGTTTACATGATAACTCCTGAGTAAGAAGCAGGTAAATCAGATATGGTAGCATTGGAAGGGTTAAATGGTGCCCCTGTTAAGAGATGGTGTGCATCAATGCTTCACAAAACCGGTTCGTATCATCATTCGAGCCGATCTCAAACGCTCTCCTTGCAGCCTCTTTGAGCTTGCCAGCTCTCTTCCTCAGCTCCTGCCCTTCTTCGTCGTGAAAGACAATGTGCAGAACTCTCATCAAATCTGCGGAGTCTACCTTGCCACTCTTGTTTAACTTGAGCCTCACTCCCACCTTCCACACATCAACCACATACTTGGAGTTGGTTGTTTGGTCAGAAGCCATTGGAAGAGGAATCATGGGCACTCCCATGCTCACACTCTCCAGTGTAGAGTTCCATCCACAATGACTCAAAAAGGCCCCCACAGAAGGGTGAGCCAACACCTCTTGCTGAGGAACCCATGGGACCAAAATCCCATAACCTTCTGTGTCTTCTAAAAAAAGCTCTGGCAACATTTCCCCAACTGAGCTGATTTCTGTAAATTTCCCTGACGCACGGTCGTAAAACGATTTAAGCTTGAAGGCCCACAAGAATGGCTGCTTACTCTCCCTCAACGCCATCGCAATCCCCTTCATGTTGTCAGGAGCAGGGTTTAAAAGAGTACCAAAAGAGACATAAAGCACAGAATGCTTGCTCTGCTTGTCCAACCACTTCAAACACTCATCTCTTTCAACGTTTTCATCACCATCTTGAGCCATGCTACAGAATTCTGCATCATGCCTTGAGCTCCCATGTCCTTGTTTTGAGGAGGAGAGCAATGGACCCACCCCAAAAACAGACAGTGATTCTCCTTGCAATGCGTCGAATGCTTCTTTCTCAAGCTCATAGAAAGAATTGATTACCACTGCTTTGCAGTCTTTCAACAGATCAAACTGCAACTCCATCGTTTTCAGATTTTCATCGCTTCTGTCCTCCACAAGCAAAAATGTAGGGAAGTCTTCACGGTAAAGAGGAGAAACTCCAGGTATGTACGACACAAGTCGAGCATTGTCTTCCTTGCAATCTGTCATTAGCATCATCACGAAAATGAAAGAAAAACCAATTAAAGTACAGAAGCATCTGTCAATGGTAACTTGTTGCAGGGTGCAAATATGTGAATTTGTACGTAATAATGGGTGACTTAAAAACAGCAAGCACCAAACCAGCATGTAAAGGCTTTGACGAGACAAAATCTCCCAAAAAATGTTCTCGATAGAAATATTGAAACAAAAAGTAAAACTTTCATACATATAAGCTCTTCTCCTCTGTGCCTCTTCAATAGAGGAAGCAGATGGCATCCCTTGCTCCACCTCAGAGGGACTCTTCAAAATCCCCCTCCCCTGCTCCTACAAAGAGAGCAACTCTCTTATGGCAGAAGACTACATGCAGGCTAACCTTTTTTGGGGGGCGGGGAAGGGGGGGGATTCACATTCAGATCTTCAAACTAAGCTATTATATGTATCGAATCAAGTTTGAGTCTCACAACATTGTCTCCAGTGTTCCAATTGAGTTCTCTTACTCTTCACACAAATCAAACACACCTTCAACACGGTACCAAGAGTCGGGCCTATGTAGAGAGTACCTCCTCTTGCTCTCTCACATTGGCAACCTTCTCGACACCTACTTGCAATACCATCAAACTATTGCTGTCACTGCTGTCAAGGCAGCCCAAGGCAGCCAGTTTCCCTATGGTCCAAGTCCTTGTTGGTGAACCTCGCTCTCTCCTGACCAAGGTACTTAATTCAAGAGTGAGCTGAGAATGGGATTAGGCAACGACTTAAGTTGAGGTGATCCTCCACAGAGCATTCCAGAAAAGAAACAACCAGCCATTGTGGACAAACACTGAGGCTAAGGAGCCAAAGCAGATTCTCTTGCATCGACTCAAGCACGGATCTTGAAAGAAAGCAAGGTGGCACACTTCCTTGAGTTCAAGGCAGTGTTCGGGAAATATCATTTTCACAAACATACAAAAATCCCTCCAAGACAAATCTGAACCAGAAATTTTTCAATACTAGCCAATATTTTTGCAAAATTACAATAATTTCCATGAATTTTAAGCAGAATTTTCTCCTTCTTGCCCTCCCCTCAACCGGCTACTTTGATTTTGCAACCGGCTCAAGGCTAAGCTGAGGCACACTTTTCCCGAACACTGGTTCAAGGATCGAGGCATCCATGACGCTCCGTACACCATTACACTCATAAGTTGATCAAAAATTGTTGGAATAAAATAAATTATCACAGCTGTCATGTCTAGAGAAACCAAGAGACACCAATACCTTTTCGTATCCACGCACACACCCCTATAACTGTAACCACAGTCATGAAATGAAAACAAGCCCGACTGCCTGCCTATCTCTACGTGTATCTCTCTACCTTTTCTCTCTTCTCCTTCTCCTTCTCCTTCTCTGTGTAACACACACACACACACACACACACACTAATGTAATCTCTCCATACACAATGCCCTTTCATGCTGCCTCTGATAGTGGACGCCCTCCTGGGCCGTCCTATCAACATGGTATCATTCGCCAATTCATCTTCGAAGATGCTGCCCACAAGCACGATCCTGCACATGAAGTCATGATGGTATGTTGTAGTATCCTGCGCTGGCTTCTCTACTTCTCCATGCTCCTGCTCACCCTCTTTAACAAGGCCCTCGAACATGCGGGGATGATGCTGCTGCTGATGGCGCTAGGAACAAATGCCATTCGTGCTGCCGCACTTGCAACTGAACCACTTGCTACCCATACTGCTGCTGAGAAAGCCAAACCAACCCTTGCTGTTGGTCCTGCAATCTCCCCACATGATGCCCACGCTGCTGAAAAGGCCGAACCTGCCTTTGCTGCGACAGAAAATGCCGCAACACCTGCTGCCATAAATGCGATCAGCGATGCCGCCAATCTCGAAGAAGGCGATGCTACTCTTGCAAATGGGTATCCCGCTGCTTGTGCCTGTGATGTGGCTCCAATTAATGTTGCTCCTAATGATGCCGATGTTCGAAATGGACCTTGTAATTATCTGCCACTTGCCCCCTCATGTGTAGCCCTTCAACAGAGAGCCCAATTCCTGCTGTGTCTTCTTCACCTGGAGGCAGATGATGATGACGATGAGGATTCCATCATCAAGGACGTTATCAAAGACTTTCTTGGGGCACTAGTGGCACCCTGCAGCCCGAATCCACCTTCTACCACATAGCAACAAAAAGCTCAGGCTGCCAGACGTTTTCACTCTTGCTCTCCAGACTTACATTCATATGACGATGATATTGGACAATTGAAACCTTTCTCGGGGCACGAGCAGATAAATCTCTACCTGCTGAACCTCTGTCATCTTTCATTCCCACTCTGTGTAACAACCTTGGCAGCAAATCCCTCCCACGTGAAGTTCTGATGAACAATGAATTTCCAGCAGATGAATCCCTAACCTGTTGCAGTCATGAAGCAGTTCATGAATGAATCTCCCAAGCCCCAATTGACACTGCAGCCCCTCGACTTGGCACCGAGGAAACCATGCCCTGTTGCGACGATTCAGGTGAAGTCATCATGGTCAAAAGGAAACTCGTCAAAACAATGGAGGTCCCTCTAAAATACTCCGGGCAATCAACTGCCAAGTTGGCCCATGGAGAGCCTGACAAACCATCTTTTCTTGCCTCATCTGCATTCAGCGACGAAGAAGATGGAGCAGCTGTTCTCGGGGTAGCAACACCTGTCCCAACTCTGCCCTCTCGCTGCTTGACTGCAGAACACGCCCCAAAACAAGTACAGTTCTTGAGGCTAATAACCTTCAATATATGCTTAGCGGCAGACCATCAGGATCAGAGGTCGTTCTTTGATATAGATGTATCTCAAGCTTATATTGCTGTCCTTTTGAGAGACAATGTGGAGGATGCTCCAACTGTTGTTTCTAAGTCTCCATTTGCTGATGCAATCGGCTTCTCAATGGTCAAAGATAATGATGAACCACCTGCACAAGAACAATTTTTTGAAAATGCAATGGCAATTGACAATGCTTCCTTGGTCTCATTGACGTGCCTCCTTGCTGTTGAATGTATGCAGCTAGCCCAACTGATCATTTTTGCTGGCTCGTGTCGTGTACGAAAGGGGGGGATAACTGTGGCTCTTCATCCACGACACTTGAAGCTTTCTCACAAGTGCTTGCTGCATCTGAAGCCACGATGGAAGATGAAACCTCACCATCGAATTTTCACCCTCAACATTTTCTTGATTGATCTCGGATGATACCAAGTCCCAGATTCAAACCCAAAATTTGTTTTTTTCCTTCTTGCACTAATTGCTTTTGCAATTACAAAAACAGAAAGCACAAACATCTCATATAGGCACTCCTACATGCACTTGTATTAGGATTGAGATGTAATCAACAACTCTCTCTCTCGGCATTCAGCTGAGGGGGATGTTGGAATAAAATAAATTACCACAGCTGTCATGTCTCGAGAAACCAAGAGACACCAATACCTTTTCGTATCCACGCACACACCCTTTTCATATCCACGCACACACCCCTATAATTGTAACAACAATCATGAAATGAAAACAAGCCCGACTACCCGCCTATCTCTACGTGTATCTCTCTACCTTTTCTCTCTTCTCCTTCTCCTTCTCTGTGTAACACACACACACACACACACACGCTAATGTAATCTCTCCCTACACAATGCCCTTTCATGCTGCCTCTGATAGTGGACGCCCTCCTGGGCCGTCCTGTCAACAAAAACTTTGTGCGATGGCTGCTCCACCTTCCCCTTACATACCTCCGCTTCCATATTTATGCGTAAAACTCCATAATGAGACAGAGAGATTACCAGTTGCCGCTTCAATGAAAGGAAAGAACCCGTTGGCAGCTAACAAAGGCATGTGGCGGTAGATGGAAAAGACAGCTGCCGACTGGCTCCAGAAAAAGACAGTTGGAATTCGGAGTTCCATGGCTGCACGATGACCCCAGAAAAAAAATGATCCAAAAATGACACAAGACACAGGTGGATGCTTTTGATTCAAGCTCTCCATCAGAGCTTTGAGGGAAGCCTGCATGTTGATGCAGCCTTGCCAAAATTCTGTTTGTGTTGGCCATATGTTGTTGAAGTCGAAATCTGACGGTAGACCATTCTCCACCCACTCAAAGCGAAGCTTTCCATTGTTGCTGTTGCTGCTGAGGGACTCGTCTGCAAGGATGAGGTGGTGGTAGAAATAATTGTTGACAAAGGTGACTGTGAAGTTAAGGCGAGCGACAAGAGCTTTGGCAAAATGGAGAAGAGGGTAGATGTGGCCAAGCATGGGCATGGGCACCATAACTGCATGAAGCTCCATATGGTCCATGCTGAGGGGCGGTGTGTGTGTGTGTGTGTTCTCTTGGGGCCGGAGGGGGCAGCTAAAGGCGATGGTCTTCCCTGTCGCTGCTGGTCGCTCGAGCTTGCATTTCCTGCCTACAAGAGAGGTCCACGTTCCAACGTGGCAACGACTATAATTCATTCTCCTAGAGCTGTCTTGGGTTGCCCCACACAAATGTACTCTAAAGCTTTTTTTGGCGGGCCCAAAGGGCTTAGAGCAGTGCTAGAAAAAAACCGGGGTCTATTGTATTTTAACCGGCTGAAATTATAAAATCCCGGTTAGACTTTGAGCTTGCCCTTAAGAAAACCGGCAAGTTACACAAGTTATAGTGTATTTACCGGCAAAAGCTTCAAATTTTGACCTGAAAATCGGGAGAATTTCAAGTTTCCCCTTATTTTGTTCGGTTAGGAAAAATGTATTTTTCTAGCCCTGGCTTAGAGCCGAGTCTGTGTAGGTGGTCCAACTGATTCGTGACAGAGGATAAATATTAGGCTTCTTTGCCAAATATGCAAAAAGGGTAAGCACACTTTTCAAAATTTAGAAAAAGTAATCACACCCACGCTCGTCGATAAAAGGAAAGTTTTTGGTCATTGGCTAGTATCCCTATTGAGGGGGTAATCCTTGATTAAATTTGTATATTGAGGGGGTAATCCTTGATTAAATTTGTATATTAGGAAGACTCCTAGTATTAAGGAAGTTGTCCCCTTCATTGTGCTAAAACAAAAAAGAAAGAGTGTGTCCACTATTTAATAGAACTAGTATAGCCGGCGGCGAAGTCGCTTCTCTCTCTCTCTCTCTCTCTCTCTCTCTCTCTCTCTCTCTCTGTGTGTGTGTGTGCGTCACTGTGCTCTCGAACGCTGCAGGCCACACCCGTAAGTTGAAGAAGGATCTGACGCGTGGCAGGGGGGGAACCGGAATTCCCTCCCCCTTTATCTATTAGTATAGATTATATTAATACCACTAATCCAATAAACATCGTGCGGGACTCTGCTCTTACTACTTGGGCCTAAGAGGCCAATAAGGTATGTTTCACACGCTGAAGAGGCGGAGTTATTAGGTCGTCAGCTCGTTTGGCTTCATCTGCTCGACAAAGGCTACAAGAGCTTATGTCGCCCGTCATGTTCGTGAAAACGAAGCTCTTCGTGAGGCTACTCTACCAAAAATGGCAGAGTTGGGCTTCAAGGGCAGCGTTTGGACCGAGAGGCGACAAATTTGCTGAGGTGAGAAAAACGACGCAAGCCCTTGCATGCGGAAGCGCATTAACCTTTTCAAGTTTTCACCAATGAAAAATTGGATTCTATTTTTGTATTTTATTATATTAAGGGTGTGGTCACACGAGTCTTAGTTATTAGTAAGTCTGACATAAAACTCAGCTTCATTCACGATCACGCAAAGAAATGTATAAGGTTCACTAGAACTATGCAAAAGTAATATGTTTCGAGCATTCAATGCTTAAATAAAAAAGGTCAAAAATTCACAAAAAGCTAAGTTGAGAATTGTCGAAGCCTATCATGTTGCGCACTGCGTGATGATTGGGCCATGTTGCCGATAGTTTGCTCCCTCCCAAGATCGGCAACCTAGAGGTGCCCATTCCAACAGACGCCCCGGTGGTCGTGGACTGTTGAGTTGTCCGTAACTAAGCCGTTGTGTGACCATAGAGTAGGCACAGTAGCCTGCGGAGTGCACAATTGGGCATAGTTATCCATTACCGATAAATATGCCTCGCGTGACCACAGCCTAACAAGTGATAAAATCCCATGGCATGCCCCTGAGTCCTTGGGAGGTAGTAGTGCTAGGGTCCAATTGATTAAACCTATGGAGAACGAGCTTGCACAAACCGTATATGGTACGTCTCGCTCGCTCTTATCAACGGGTAGTTACGTGGCCATTATCACAATCATTTGCAAGGGCATGGTGGGATTATCAACCTTACCGCAATGAGGTGGAAACATGGGGATATGATCACGCTCTTTGATGCCACATGGTATACTCCTAAACTTTGGTCGCTAGTGTGCGACGACACAACCCTCGTGCGATAACAACTTGGATTTATGAAAATATCTTAGAACTCAGTCAATTGCTACAGCGTTAGGCAGCTCTTGCCCCAGGGGCCCTACCCCTTCAGCAATAGGAACACATCCTTGTACCACCCCATTAACCTCAATATACCTTTGAAAAGCAGCAGGTGGTTCTTGTCTAGCAATAGCTTGCTAGTCACCTACAGGACCAGACTCGCATTTCTTGGCACCCCATCCCACGTACACTTTGAACGCTTTCCCCTTGTGGTCATCCCGACAGAACTACACCAATTTGTTCACCCCATTGAATGGTAGCTCGTGAATGGCATGCAGCACGACTTTGACATAGTCGATCCTTGCCATGTGGTGCCTATTGACCTGCAATGTGCCCCGCCCATTGCTTAAGGACATGCACCAGCTGTGCTAAGCCTTCATGCACACATTTTGGTCCTTGCTTTGGAATTTGAGAACAACTCTCATATACTTTTGTTTGCACCGCACCTTACATAGTAGCCACTACCTTTGGGTTTGGCCACATGGGCATATGTTTTGGCATGCAATTTGTACCTTGCTATGTCAGAGGAGTTTCACAAAGCAACCAAGCTTTTCCAAGCAATCTCATTTTCAAGCGAGTCCCACCAAGTATTGCTATCATTCAACATTGAATTTAGCAGATTTTCTTATACCAAGATCACTTAAAAGACCAAGATGAACTATTATCAAATCCATTCAATTGACACCAAAGAGAGGACATTAAAACTATGAATACAAAACAAAATGCAAACATAATTATGCCAAATAATAGAGGATCTTATATCTATGAATAGGGAAAAAATGCAAATACATAAAGATGTCGATAACAGAAGATAATAAAACTATATATAGGTAAACATTTCAATAACACCATACTTTGTCAATGTTTTATGTGATTATAAAACACTATCATGACTGATGCTTGCACTGAGGATTGTATGAAAGAGAATGCTATACCAAAAGAACCACGAAACTTATGGTGACTCATGTAGGTACCTTATGTATGCTCACTTCTATAAATTGACACAAATTCCTTCAAAGGTCTTAAAAAAATTCACATTTGTAAAAAGTGAAGATAGTACGGTACACAAAATACTCAAGAACAAACAATTCAATCCTCAATGCAAAGAGGGAAACTACGACTATGTTAATAAAAACAATCATTGACATCAGCATCTCAACCATACCACAATTTGTCAATGTGCTACATGAGGATAAAAATTAATTGGTTAATGGCTTAACATAAAGGTTTTTTTGAAGGAAGACTAAAAACAATGCAAAACTCATGAAAACTTTGAAGATGAGAATTTTGTGCTAACAATTTAATCAAGGCAATTTGAATCGTAACTCATGGGCAATAGAAGGATAAGCTAAGAACCTGGAAGAGGACATAATAAAGATATGTGAGTACGTGTGTAACACCGTGAGCCATCCATGAGGCACCTTTGTAAAACACCTCGCCATAATATTTAGGACACAGTAAAGACTTGTAAGGCATTTATGAGAAAATGGTACATAAGCGTGTTCATGGGGGTGTTAAAAAAAAAAAAGAAACATAGAAAACAATGAAAGATAATAGAAATTTTATGGTTTTTACCTCATCATTGACTCTAATATACTCAAAAAGTCTAAAAATGACTATCCATACATATCATTTTTATATCTAAAGAGGAAAAAAAAAGAAAATAATTGACCCAAATATCCATGAAACTAATCCGTGGCGACATGGATCGATTTAACGGTGTTCAAAATATGAAGATAGAGAAAAACAAAATCCAAAAAATTGACCCAAAACCCCTTGAAATCAATCTATGGTGAAATCAATCTATGGTGACATGGATTGGTTTTGGGGGGGAGGGGGCGTGTTCCACAATCCAAAGAGGGAGAAAAATTGTCCAAAAATTCAATTTGTGGCAGCGCGGATTGCTTTGGGTGGGTTCTAATACTTGGGGGAAAATATCAAAAATTAGACTCAAAAATCCCTTAAAATCAACCCGTGGCGACACGCATTCATTTTGGGGGGTTCCAACACCTAGAGAGGGAGAAAAAATATAAAGCACAAAATAAGACCCAAAATCCCCTAAAATCAATCCGTGGCGATATAAATTGATTTTGGGGGGTTGCAACATCTAGAGAGGGACATAAAAAAAAAAAAGCAAAGCACAAAATTAAACACAAAAATATCCTAAAATCGATTCGTGATGACACGGATAGATTTTGGGGAGTTCCAACAACTAGATACCTAGAGAGCGACAAAAAAACAAAGCAAACTAAAGCACAAAATTAGACCCAAAATTCCCTTGAAATCAATCCGTGGCGACACGAATTGATTTTGGGTGGTTTCAACACCTAAAGAGGGAGAACAAACCAAAGCACAAAATTAGACCCAATATCCCCTAAAATCAATGCGTGTCGACATGAATTGATTTTTTTAGTTTTTTTTTTTTTGCCGGGGGGGGGGGGGGGGGGGGGGGGGGGGGGGGGGGGGGCTCAATACCTAGAGATGGAGAAAAAATGCAAAGCATAAAATTAGACTCAAAATCCCCTAAAATCAATCCGTGGTGACACGGATTGATTTTGGGGGGTTCCAACACCTAGAGAGTGACAAAAAATGCAAAGCACAAAATTAGACCCAAACATCTTCTAAAAACAATCCGTGGTGACACGGATTGATTTTGGGGGGTTCGAACACCTAGAGAGGGAGAAAAAATGCAAAGCACAAAATTAGACCCACAAATCCCCTTGAATTAATCCGTGGCGACACGGATTGATTTTGGGGGGATCCATTACCTAGAGAGGGACAAAAAAAAAAATTCAAAGCACAAAATTAGACTTAAAATTCCCCTGAAATCAATTCGTGGTGACACGGATTGATTTTGGGGGTTTCAGAGGGAGAAAAACAAAGCACAAAATTATACCCAAAAATCCTTGAAATCAATCCATGGTGACATGGATTGATTTTGGAGGGTTCCAACACCTAGAGAGGGAGCAAAAAAGCAAAGCACAAAATTGACTCAAAAACCCCTTGGAATCACTATGTGGTGACACTGGTTGATTTGGAGGTTGTCATCATGGATTGTTGGATTTTCAAACCCATTACCCATGGGAACATGTCCTATGGCATGCAAGTACACTTAATTGTAGTCCACTCCTTATGTGGAGTTTTGCATGGTGGCTATAGTTAGTTAAATTGACTATATATGTAAAAACTTCAAATCTTATACAAGCAATACCATGGTTTTATTTTTTAGTCTTTGTGTTAACATTGTGGATATGCTTCCAATAATACCATTCCTACATTTGGATTCTCATGAGTTTCATAGTCACATTCTTATTCTTGATGCAGAACTGTGTTCTAAAGCACAGTTCTAAAGGATAGATATAGATATGTAATAAATTAGTGTCCAAAACTCTTTCCTTTTATCCACATGTAGACAAGTCAAGTTTTTAATCCCCTTTGCTCGGTTCTTTGTTTGCTTGAAAGAACTCGTTCGGGCCTTGGTAACACTCCTATGTCAGGTGGGTGTTTGCTATATTGTTATCTAAAATATTTCGAGAAATTTATTGTATAAACCTTCTTATATAGTAGATTTATTACTAAAATTACTCATGTGTAGGCTTGCCATGTGTTTAAAGGATTTTTGCAAGGTTTTGTAGGTTTTTCTATGAAGCTAGAATTTGAAGTGAAAAGATCTACCAAATCTCTCTCTCTCTCTCTCTCTCTCTCTCTCTCTCACACACACACACACACACACACATCAATGCTAAAAAAAAGTGAGTCCAATCCCATTCAAAAATTTTGTAAATCTTTGTTTCTCGCACATAGGAATCAACGCTAAAACAAAACTAGGGTTAGTCTAATCGCATCTAAACATTTCGAAATCTCAATCTCTCTCTCTCTCTCTCTCTCTCTCTCTCTCTCTCTCTCTCTCTCTTAAAAAAAAGAAAAACAAGGTTTAGTGAAATCCCATCTACATGTTGAAATTTTCTCTAAAACTTTCTAGGTGTTCCTCTAAACATTTTGAGGTTTTCTCTAAAATTCCATCTGTCTCTTGTTAAAGATTTAATTTTAAAGGTAAAAAAACCTATAAAGTTTTTTACCAAAAAATAAGCCGAATAGACTTGACTGTCGGTGAGTCTATAATGGTATACCTTATATTCTTATATCTAGAATAACAAAAATCAACTCATGGGATGTGACTTAAAACCATGTAAACTATAAAGCATGTACCTTGCCATATGGGTAGTTGAGGTCCTCTCCTTCCCCGTCACAAGTCACGGTAAGAGCCCGAGAGCTGCAATAGCTAGCAAATTGAACTCTAAGAGACAATACCTTTGCACCACACCTTACATGTAGATGAGAGTAATAGCCACTACCTTTGGGTTTGTCCACATGGGCATGTGTTTTGGCATGGAATTTGTACCTTGCTCTGTCAAATGGGTGTTTGCACAAGTATTGCCTCATAAGGTACTACATGTACCTTGCTATGTCTGGTGGGTGTTTGCAAAGGTATTGTCTCTTAGGGTTCAATTTTCTAGCTATTGCAAATTGCAATTCTCGAGCTCTTACCTTACTTTCGAAGGGGAAGGAGAGGATCTCAGCTACCCACATGGCAAGAACTAGATATAAGAACATATGGTATATTGTTATTATGTCACATCCTTCTATTCCACTTTTTTTTGTCAAAACTTTTGTAGGTTTCTCTACCTTTAAAAATAAATCTCTAACAAAAGACACATGGAATTTTAGAGAAAACCTCAAAATGTTTAAAGGAATACCTATAAAAATTTTAGACGAGACTTCATCATGTAGATGGGGTTCCACTAAACCCATGTTTTTTGGCCTGCTAAAGGCCTTAATATCCATATGGGTGAAGGTCGTTCAAATTTGTTTGCTTGACATTTGTCCCTTTCAAAATTGAAGAGAAAGAAAGCATATCCTTCCAAATGCTATTTTCAAAAGGTTCTGACATTTTTTTTGGCATGCTGAAAAAGACTAAAGAGGCTCTATAGGAGTTTAATCCATATATGATGTGAAGTATTGATTTTTTTTTTTTTTTGTACCTTCACCTGTAAAGAGTCCTTTATTAAAAGACTTCACCAAGATTCATTTTATTAAATTATTAAATTGCTTGATTGTTCTCTATGCTTATTAAATCTATCCTTTTTAATGACAACATTAATATGTTCTTTTGTTTTAGTTTTTAATGTGCTTTTTTATTTTATTTCTTTTATTTTATTTGTTTGATTTTCTTTGTTGTATATTATTTTGTTTTCAAATAATAATGTGTAATGTGCACCTTTCACCTTATTAATTAAGTGGAGCTTTTTCTATTATATAAACCATTCTAGATTATGGTTGGGTTCATGAGAGCCAATGAAAGACATTCAAAAAGGAATGTGCCTTCACCATGGAGGTCATCATTGACACAAAAGGAAATTATACTTCTCCGGACTCACAAAAAATTAGCAAGGCTTCTCCCCCTAGGAAGAGAAGCTTTATCTTTCGCTTTTAGTATGATACGTGGATCCTACAACACGTACTCAACAACACTACCACTACACTATAGCTCATTGGACGTCAAAATCGTACAAAATAAATTTTATAGAGCTACTTACTTACTACTGGCTTGCAGTTTATTTTATTCAATTTATAGTGAGATTCTTCCAGAATCTACAGATTTTCTTTCAAGGATCTTCTGCTCTTACAAAAGAAGAGAGCGAAATCGAACCCACGCACATCAATGATCAACCCTTCACCTTGCTCCCGTAACCACTCTAGAAAACCCATCCACTTGTTCTCGATAGCAGACCATGCAGAAACAATATATGAGATTTGCCTCTTCCCTCAAATTCTGAGCATCCCCTGCCCGTCGCCCTCCTTGCGCGCAGCGTCCTCCTCGCCCATCGCCTTACCGTCTGTTGACGTTTTGTCGTTACTAGAAGCAAATTTCTTCCCCCTACTCCTGCATCTGCCAAGATTCACACTCACGTTTCGTTTTGAACAGTCGTAGGACTTACTGTGAATGAAGAGAGGTGGATAAAGAGTACAAGGTTTTTGTCATCGACTCTTGTGAATTTAGCTTGCGTATGTATAATGTGTATATATATATATATATATATATATTTCATTTTATTTTGTTTTCAAATGATAATGTGCAATGTGCATCTTTCACCTCATTATTTAAGTGGCGCCTTTTCTAATATATAAACCATTTGTGATTATATATGTATAATGGATAATATAATTTTATATTAAAACACAATAAAAATTTCATGTGATTGTAGACACTCATTTAAACTTACTTTCCAAGAATCTCATCCCTCCCTTAGCTGAGCAGGCCTTTGTGCCTCTTCACCTTCTTTGAGAGAGAGAGAGAGAGAGAGAGAGATTTTGAAATGTCGAGACGGGATTAAATTGACCTTAGTTTCATTTTAGCATTGATTCCTGTGTTAGAGAGACAGAGATTTCAAAATTTTTGGATGGGATTGGACTCAACCAAGCTTTTTTTAGCATTGATGTGTGTGTGTGTGTGTGTGAGAGAGAGAGAGAGCATGTATTTTATAAAATCAACATATTTTTTAAACGCAAAACCATAGTTATTAACACAAAACCACAATTATGATTGATTGGGAAAAGAATCATATATCCTTGATGAAGATGAATGGTGAGGTAGCACCTAAACGAGCCCAAGTAGAAATATGAGTCAATGGTAGAGAGCATGCCCTATTAGGGTGTCAAGAGTAGGAGACTCAACAAAGAGTGGAGGAAATGCTTAGGCCACAGAGGAGAGTCTGACTTGCAACATTGAAAGGCATAGGGGAGCACAATGATGGTCAAGATGGAGAAGTAGGCAACACAAATCCGGATGCTGGATATAGAAGTGGAGATGGCAATGTTCTACATTGGTCAAGGTAGGGCAAAGGAAATGCTCAGGCAGTAGAGTAGAGCCCAGCCTACAACGTTAAAGGGTAGGGCACATCACAAACATGGGGATATTGAGACGACTCTTATTGCATGTAGTTTGAGTTTAGAATGGCTCCATGCTACTGCTTGATATCCAGAGCCTCAAACCAAGGCTCTCAGATTTGTTTCACAACCCCTGCTTTGGGCCATGTCATTCTGCATTGCGGTCCTACCTTACTACCTGCCCTTTCTTCTCTATTTAGGAGCAAGATGGGCATTGAATATTTTAGAAGGGAGAGGTGGAATGAAAGCCGATGGGTAGGAATAGGAGAAAGAAGGGTGGAGAGAGAGAGAGAGAGAGAGAGAGAGAGAGTCGAAAGTTCTCTGGTTGCCTTTTCTCTCAATCTTGTCTAATGCCTCTGTTCTCTATGTGACCTGCCCTCACTGGATACAGACATGTTGTTGATTCTTTCATCCCCTACATTGCTAACAACTATGCCCAAAATGACCACCCAACCACAAGTTTGGCACCTCATTGGCGTCGTTGCAGTCGCCAATAGGATAGCAATGCCAACTTTGAGAGGTTTTAGAGTAGAGCAAAAGAAAACAAGTTGCACAGCAAGTGATGGCACTATGAAATTTGAAAAAAATTACCATAAACTTTTATCGTGGTTTGTAGAGAGAGAGCCCAAAATGGGCTGGCCAGAGAAGAAAGAGGGAGGCAAGAGGACTTTTATTGCATTTTAAATATTGCTGCAAGAATTATCTCGTTTAATACCGTGTGTATTCTTCTTTTATTACCGCTCTTATTATCAACCCGCTTAGGCGGTAAAACATTCAAATTTGGATTTTCCCCTCTGTTTTGCTTGTGAAATTTTTTTAAAAACATGATTTAGAATTTAAAAAAAGGATAAAAAATGAAATTAAGACATGAAATGATGTCTATGTGAATAAACATGAAACTATGAAGAGGAAGCTCCATCCTGGAGTTATGCATGCACCTCCATGTAAAGCAAGCACAGTCAAAGATGAGAAGCCAAACATGGACAACATCTTTTTGTCGAGGCATGGACACTCAGGGAGGTCACTTAATAATTACGTGACTATCACGTTGTCGTGCTATGACACGTACATAGTGGGAACGCATGCTACAAGATCTATCTTGTATTTTTTTAGATACATACTTATATTTTCTATAGTGTACATATGCATATTTAAGTATAATAATAAGCCTTCTATCTCATCCTATTATTTTTCTCAAGGGTATCCTATTCTTACTTTACCATCAGAAAATACTATGGGAAAAGCATCAATAGCTCCGCCTCTTTAACTTGGGGCAAAAAGCATTGATTCTTTATTTCTACTATTTCATTATCATCTCACACCCTAGCTAGATCCTATATCTAGGGTAAACTCCAATATATATATATATTCTACGTATTTTTTATACTTTTCTTATATTTCTTTTTAAATAGCTACTAGGAGAGAATCAAATCCTAGTGGGACACTAGGTGGCATGATTTCAAAGATACACTTATTTTAATGCATTATTGCAAGCATGATTACAAAACTTTGTCAAGGAGCAATGTCATTCTTTCATATGGCATGAGGTGTCCTTGTGAATTAAATGAAAGTCTAGGCTAAGGAGACCACATGAAGACTTTTGCTGCCATAAATGGACCCTATTTTGATGAATTTTTTACACAAGGTTCCAATCCGAATTGGAAAACGATTTTAAAAATGAAAATCGTAGCTAATGAGCTGAAGTTTTTTCCCATATTTTTAATTTTTTATTTGGAGCCACGGTTGAGGAGATATGATCAAAATACTGGACCCCAGTCTGCCCACATCATGCAAGGACAGCTCATTTCCGACTTTTCCAATTCATGTTCACACTGGCTCCTCTCTTCTTGTGTAAACCCTTGGGGGTTCCCTTCACCTATAAAAGGGGACCTCTTCTTCCTTGGAAAGAACTCAAGCATTTAAGACATTGATGAGAGGAATTCTTGAGGGAGTGAGTAGTAATGCCTAATTGTACTTAGCCATTAACATAAGCCCAAGCCTACACTTTCTCCTAGAGGGAGACTAGCCATTCTTGCAACAAGCTAACCTTGGAAGATCAACTCTAATCAAAGAAGGTCTTGCACTTGGTGTATCAATCAAAGTGGAATTATCCACTCTTCTTCTCTCTCCCATTCAATAATGGTGCCAAAGCGTTTCAAGGAAGATGTGTTCTACATTGATGTTTTCTTGATTTCTTGTTGTTTTCATTTTCATCTCTAATCCAACATATATATATATATATATATATATATATATATATATATATATATATATATATATATATATATATATATATATATATATATATATAGATGTATCTAATCTCATCTCCTTAACCAAACCTATCTCTCTCATTCTTAGTAATTCATCCTCTCTAGGTTCTCTTGCTACAGGTAAATCTCTCCCCGCAGTATCCTTATTGCCTACGGGCAAGAATAGGGCTTGGGAGGGAAACTTCTCATCTCTTCACTTCTCTCATATCTACATTTCTCACATACTATCCTAGATGAATAACCCACATGATGATCATTTCTATCGTTTTCACTCTGTACGATCTATTAGAATTAACGTATGGATTAGCCGTAAAATACACTTTCAACAACGTACAGTGTTTCTCTTCGGCCCTGAAAGGCTCAATGAAATACTTCTATCACCGGATCCCATCATACTACCTCTCATAGACTATAATTTTTCTTTTGATGTAAGCGTAGTTATCTTGCTATGAACCAAGAGGATATGTACACACAATTAATCCCAATCACTAGACAAAATATATATATTATGGTAAGCACAAAACTACAATTCCAAAGAACAATTCGTAGCCTATTTGGTCAGCCAAGATTGAATGCCATTAACTCATCCATTAACCCTTTCATATTACCCATGATACGATATGACCATAGCCTTGATGTTTTTATCTTCGTATTGTTTTGACATTCTCTTTTGTGTTCTTTCTTTGTGTGTGTGAATGCAAGAGAGAAAGAGTGAGTCTTCTTTGATTGCACTTCTTTCCAAACCCTAGTCTTCATGGTATCTATGGTTTAACTCCTTCATATAGTTTTTGGGTAGTTCTCTCACAAACTCTCACAGCCATAAGCCCGGTGCTTTCCTGGCAAGACCGCAAATTTCTCGACATATTTTTGGTGAACCCGACGCGAATCTGCTAGGGTGAGAGTTTGTGGGTAACCATGGGTGATCATGTTGAGCAACAGAGTATGCATTTTGACCCAGCAACAATGCAAATGTTTCAAGCATTTGCAATGTTCATGCAACAACAACATGCCACTGAAAGAAGGGAGATTTCAGCAACAATGGCCATACAAGCGGTCGTCAACAGAATGGATCAATTCAATGGCAAAGATGTAACCAAGTACTTACGCGAGTATGTGAAGGAGATGGAGATGCATCGCGTGTCAGAAGGTGAGATGATTCAAAGCTTTGAGCTAGTTGTTGCTCCAGAAATTAGGGAGCATGTTAGGGCAATTAAAGACGGGCATGGGAGAAATTGGAAAGAACTCAAAGTAGCTTTAAAGGAGGAATATTTCATGGAGGACTCTGAGAGAGTGACCAAAAGGACATTCTTAGAATGGGTAGTCAAGTCAAAGCAAGGACTATCAATAACAGAGCTACTTAGGGAATTTGAGCGGCGCTATGCACAACTCACTAGGACAGAAAGGGCCACACTAGATGCAGAGAAGACAGATCTTTTCTTACAAGCTGCAGGTAAAGAGTTTCAAGAAAATTTGGAGCTTCTTCTTGAAGATAAAGATGCTGAGCAAGGACTAAAGACCGAATGGAATGAGGTTGAAGGTGTTGTCTCACTGCTTGCCAAATGACAAAGAAGAAGGGACAAGATGGTAGTAAACACTACAAGTCCTTCCACCTCAACTTCTGACAAAATGGTAAAGCCTACTTTTATCGCTCCTAAGTTTGATGAGTCCATGCTAGATGAGCTTGTGAAGGGAATGCGTGACTTGAAGGTGAAGTTTGCAAAGCTTGAAGAAAAAGGCCAACCATCAAGGCCACTTCCTAGGCAAAGACAACAGCCCAAAGAAGGGTTTGTTAATAGATATATTTGGTGTGATAGTACATACCATGTAAGAAGGGATTGTGATGATTTTAGTGATGCTTTGTCAAAAGATGTTGTCTTTTTTAAGGATGGTAAAATCCACTTAAGAGAGACAGGTCTACCCTTGAGAACTAACTTTGGGAAGGGGGGAATGCAAACCTTAGTTGAAGATATGGCAACCAAGCATGCCACCTCTTCAGTTGAGGCAGCTACTTATGGAGTAAAAATTGAACATTTTTGTGATGAAGAGGTGAGTGACCATCATGGTCAAATTTGGCCAAATGTCATTCAATTAGCTAAAAAGGGAAAGCTTACAAAAGAGATTCTACATGAAGCAGGTGATTGCATACGTCTAGAAACAGGATGGAATGATCCAGTGGACTCATTGTCAGTGCATGCCTACATTACAAAATGCCAACAAAATGAGGCAATTGTAGAAGAGAAGCGCAGACGTGAGAATGCTGATGAAGGACCATCAAAAAGAGATTCTATAAGTGGGGGAAGAAGCAACTCAATGCCTTCTCAAACACCCTCAACACAAGGAGCATCTCCACCTGAAGTACTCATGGAGGAGTCTACAACAGGAAAGAAGAAAGAGCCAACGAAAGGTAAGACAAAAGGCCCAACTTATAAACTACAATCTGATATTGAGGTTGCTACAGATTTAAAGAAAGTCTTGGAGGAAAGGATCTTGAATAGCAAGATTGAGTTTACTCTGGGAGAAGTTCTTGGCATTGCAAAGCGTGAATTCCATGAGGAGTTCATTGACATCATCAAGAGAAAGAGGCAAACCCTTGCTGAAGTTTCTCGTCCACAGGTTGAAGGGAAAACCTCGAAGACACAAGGGATGCAACTGCAAAATAAGGAGAACGATGGAGCTATGGTAGGATGCTACCAATCTAGTGGGAGAGTGAAGCAAGTGCATTTCTCAAATGATGATGAAGAAGTTGAAGATATTCCTAGGAGTTACTATTCACGAAGTCATTGGGCAAGGGCTACTACAGAAACTTTGGTCAAGGTAGGTGATCTTGAAGAGCCATTTGTTGCCTTGATTGACCATGGTTCAGAAATAAACATAATGTCAAAGAGTCTCTATAACAAGTGCAAATGGCCAATGGACACAGATCATGGTTGGATGGTCAAAGTGGCAAACAATTCATCTGGTGAATTGTATGCAGCATGTCCAGGTGTGAAGGTGACAATAGGTGATGTAAAGATTGACCAAAACTTCTTTGTTCAGGATACATCTTCATATCATCTCATCCTTGGACAACCCTACATTGTGGGAGTTCGAATGGAAACAAAGGTAATGGACGATGGTTCAGCATATGCTAGGATACGTAGCAAAGATGGTAAACGTGCTGTCCAATTTCTCACAGTTTGTGTAAACCATGAAAGAAATCGTGACAACCTCAGAGAACATCCTCTACCAAAGGTAAGCAAAGAGTTTCATGATCATAGAGAAATGATGGGTTTTTGCCAAGTACCATTGTAAAGAGGGATTGCAATGGTACAGAAAGAAAAAGGGTCTCGCCTGATCCAAAAATAGGTGAAACTTTCTCAATGAGCTCCTTGGTAACAAGGAATGGATCAATATGTTTTACAAAACTTGAAGATTTGAAGAGATATGAGAGGCAATATGTGCATAATGTACAAATAGGCATGAAAAAGAGTGGGTTGCTAAAGCCTACTGAAAATGTTTTGGGTTTGTGTGAACAAGTTTCTTTTGTAGATACTATGGGTGAGCTTGATGCTATAATGAGGTCTAGTTTGCATCTTGAAAATGAAGTTGTGGAAGTTTGTTCTATGGAAATGTATCAAGTAATAGAAGCCTTTAAAGAAAGCCAAACAGTTGGCCCAGAAGTCCATGTTGAAACTAAATACAAGAGTGTAGCAAAGAAGGTGAAACCAGTAGCTTCACCCTTACCACCCAACAACAAGGAAAAGATTGAACAGGCTTCTTTACAACCAAGTTTGCGGAATCCTAAAAAGATCGGGCATACCTTCACAAAGGAGTCCTTTCAAGAGTTGCAGATTGGTTGCGAGGAGTTTCTAACACAAGAGGAGACAAAGTGCTTCAAAGAAATGATTTCAAAGCATGGTAAGGCTTTTGCATTTGAGCCACATGAGATAGGATGTGTTGATCCTTATATTGTAGCTCCTATGGTAATTTTCACAATACCTCATGTGCCTTGGAATCTGCGGCCTATTCCGGTTCCAAAGGCTCATTTGCCAAAGTTAGTAGAGCTACTGAATGAGAAAATCAAAATGGGAATCTTGGAGCCTTCTTGTGCTCCATACTCAAACAGGTGGTTCACAGTTCCAAAGAAGAATGGTTCTCCACGCTTCATCCAAGATATGCAACCAGTGAACAAGGTGACAATTAGAAATGTAGGAACAGGTCCAATTGTGGATGAATTTGCAGAGGCGTTTGCAGGGAGGGCAATCTACTCAATGGGGGATCTCTACTCAGGGTGTGATCAATTTCAGCTTGCAATCGAAAGCAGAGACTTGACAACCATGAGGACACCTTTGGGTTTGGTAAGGATGTGTACCTTGCCACAGGGAGCAACCAACTCGGTTGCACATATGATGAATGGGATGAATAAGGTCTTACGGGACTTTATTCCTCAAATCACAATGCCTTTCATTGATGATTTGCCTATCAAAGGATGTGAAGAAAGTGACAAAGATGAGGCTTTGGATCTCAAGGGATGTCGCAGGTTTGTGGTAAATCACATAAATGGTTGTGATAAAATTTTGTCTAAGTTGGAAGAAGTGAATCTTACATTGTCATGGAAAAAGTCTATGTTTGGTGTCAAAGAAGTGCTCATTGTGGGGCACATGTGCGGGCCATATGGTAGGAAACCTTGTCCATCAAAGGTAGATGCCATCCAAAGAATGAAAGGAAACATGCACTAGCATCACTGAGGTTAGAAGGTTTCTGGGAGCATGTGTCTTCTATGTTATTTGGATTCCACATTATGCACATGTAGCTGATCCTCTTTATCAGTTGCTTAGAAAGAATCAAAAGTTTAAATGGACAGAAGCACATGTAAAATCCATGAAAAAGCTAAAGGAGTTACTCCAGTCAGCAACGACTTTGAGAAAGGTAGACTATGAGTGTCAAAGGCCAGTGATTGTGACAGTAGATACCAGTCCTACAGGGATTGGATGGGCAATAGAGCAAGATGACAAAGAAGGACACAGATATGTGGTAAGATTTGGAGCAAAGGTACTAAGTGCTCGCCAAAGAAACTATCCACAGATAAAGAGAGAGTTATGGGGTATGGTTACAGCCTTGAAAAGTGGGAAAGAGTACCTAATTGGTGCATGTGTGGTTGTAGAAACAGATTGTCTACCACTTCTTGGGATGATTACAAGATGCTTAACAGCAGACATTGCTATGTTGCGGTGGATTGCCTACATTAAGTCCTTAAATCCCGAGTTTAAGCACATTGCAGGTAAAGACAATACAATGGAAGATATGCTATCAAGGGCAAGGTATGAAGATGAGTCACAAATGATTGATGAGGGAGATGATGTAGGCACAAAATTCTATTCTATCTCTCATGTCAAAGGTAACAATGTCTGCATGACTAATTCACTTGAATTGTTCTTGAAAGATCTTTATGAATGTGATTGGCTTTCTATTGGAAGGTACTTGAGTACTCTAACAAAACAGGATGATTGGTCTGAACAAGAATTCAAGAGGATACGCAGGAAAGCATATGGGTACTTTTTAAGGGATGGTTACTTGTGGAAGCATCCTAAGAAAAAGGGTGCTACACCACAACGGGTTATATGTAAAAAAGAGACTCAAGTAAAGCTCATGCAAGAGTTTCATGAGAGTCTATGGGCTGGACACAGGGGTGTGTGGGCAACCTTCTCCAAGTTGAAAGAAAAATACTGGTGGAAGGGTATGTATAAAGATGTATCTCAGTTTGTAGAGTCATGTGTAACTTGTCAAATGTATTCAAATGTTCGACATCGTGATGGATTGCACCCTACATATCCACTAGCCATGCACTATAAATGGGTTGTGGATCTAGTCATGATGCCTTTAGGACTCTGGCAGATGAGATACTTGGTTCTTGCACGAGAGGACCTAACTAACCAGGTTGAAGGAAGAGCATTAAGAGCTAAGACCACAGAAGCTGTGTGCAAATTCCTTCTTGATGAGGTGATTTGCCGTTATGGTTATGTGGGAAAAATCACTGCAGATCGAGGTGAACTGGATGCCGAAGAATCAAGGGAGTTCTTTTCTAGATTAGGGATCAAGCTTTCTCTTACTACAGCTTACAACCCTATAGGCAATGGAAAGAGTGAAAGAGGGCATCCTCCTATCATCAAAGCTTTGGCCAAGGCTTGCGAAGGAAGAGTTGGTGAGTGGCCAAAATTGTTACCATATGCTTTATGGGCTGATCGTACAACACATAGCTTAGTAACCGGCTACATGCCTGCGGAGCTAATGCATGGTCAAAAGCCAGTGATGCCTATTGAGGATACAATTCCCACATGGAATGTACTACCTTGGCAAGAGGGGCTTAGTAGGGAAGATCTCCTTGCACTGCGTATAAGGCAGCTAGAGAGAAGACCTGGAGACATTGAATCTGCAAAAGAACGACTCAAAAATGCAAGGTTGAAAAACAAGGACTATTTTGATAAGCGACATCGACTCAGGAGCAAAGCAATTGACAAAGGTGACTGGGTTTTAGTGTATGATAGTAGCCTTGATAACCAGCACACAGTCATGCGTAAGTTCTCAAAAAGATGGTTTGGACCGTATGTTGTAAAGCATGTGCATGAAAATGCTACTTACAACTTGTCTGAACTAGATGGTACAGAAGTAAAGATTCCCATTGCATGAAAAAGGATTAAAATGTTTAAGAGAAGAGGGGACAATGATCTAGAAGATATTGATGAGGAAGAAGAGAAAAACACAGGTGAAGATCAAAGTGAACATGAAGCTCTGGAATCATCCAGTGAAGAAGAAGACAAGGAAGATGTACAAGAGGTCTAATCTTACAAAGAGACAATGTGGCACATACCAGAGGATCTGCAGGTTTAGAGGGGGTGGATGTCGTGCTGTGACACGTACATAGTGGGAACGCATACTACAAGATCTATCTTGTATTTTTTTAGATACATAATTATATTTCCTATAGTGTACATATGCATATTTAAGTATAATACTAAGCCTTCTATCTCATCCTATTACTTTTCTCAAGGGTAACCTATCCTTACTTTACCATCAGAAAATACTATGGGAAAAGCATCAATAGCTCCGCCTCTTTAACTTGGGGCAAAAAGCATTGATACTTTATTTCTACTATTTCATTATCATCTCACACCCTAGCTAGATCCTACATCTAGGGTAAACTCCAATATATATATATTCTACGTATTTTTTATACTTTTCTTATATTTCTTTTTAAATAGCTACTAGGAGAGAATCAAATCCTAGTGGGACACTAGGTGGAATGATTTCAAAGATACACTTATTTTAATGCATTATTGCAAGCATGATTACAAAACTTTGTCAAGGAGCAATGTCATGCTTTCATATGGCATGAGGTGTCCTTGTGAATTAAATGAAAGTCTAGGCTAAGGAGACCACATGAAGACTTTTGCTGCCATAAATAGACCCTATTTTGATGAATTTTTTACACAAGGTTCCAATCCGAATTGGAAAACGATTTTAAAATGAAAATCGTAGCTAATGAGCTGAAGTTTTTTCCCATATTTTTAATTTTTTATTTGGAGCCATGGTTGAGGAGATATGATCAAAATACTGGACCACAGTCTGCCCACATCATGCAAGGACAGCTCATTTCCAACTTTTCCAATTCATGTTCACACTGGCTCCTCTCTTCTTGTGTAAACCCTTGGGGGTTCCCTTCACCTATAAACAGGGACCTCTTCTTCCTTGGAAAGAACTCAAGCATTCAAGACATTGATGAGAGGAATTCTTGAGGGAGTGAGTAGTAATGCCTAATTGTACTTAGCCATTAACATAAGCCCAAGCCTACACTTTCTCCTAGAGGGAGACTAGCCATTCTTGCAACAAGCTAACCTTGGAAGATCAACTCTAATCAAAGAAGGTCTTGCACTTGGTGTATCAATCAAAGTGGAATTATCCACTCTTCTTCTCTCTCCCATCAATAATGGTGCCGAAGGGTTTCAAGGAAGATGTGTTCTACATTGATGTTTTCTTGATTTCTTGTTGTTTTCATTTTCATCTCTAATCCAACATATATATATATATATATATGTATCTAATCTCATCTCCTTAACCAAACCTATCTCTCTCATTCTTAGTAATTCATCCTCTCTAGGTTCTCTTGCTACAGGTACATCTCTCCCCGCAGTATCCTTATTGCCTACGAGCAAGAATAGGGCTTGGGAGGGAAACTTCTCATCTCTTCACTTCTCTCATATCTACATTTCTCACATACTATCCTAAATGAATAACCCACATGATGATCATTTCTATCGCTTTCACTCTGTACGATCTATAAGAATTAACGTATGGATTAGCCGTAAAATACACTTTCAACAACGTATAGTGTTTCTCTTCGGCCCTGAAAGGCTCAATGAAATACTTCTATCATCGGATCCCATCATACTACCTCTCATAGACTATAATTTTTCTTTTGATGTAAGCGTAGTTATCTTGCTTTGAACCAAGAGGATTTGTACACACAATTAATCCCAATCACTAGACAAAATATATATATTATGGTAAGCACAAAACTACAATTCCAAAGAACAATTCGTAGCCTATTTGGTCAGCCAAGATTGAATGCCATTAACTCATCCATTAACCCTAGCCTTTCATATTACCCATGATACGATATGACCATAGCCTTGATGTTTTTATCTTCGTATTGTTTTGACATTCTCTTTTGCGTTCTTTCTTTGTGTGTGTGAATGCAAGAGAGTAAGAGCGAGTCTTCTTTGATTGCACTTCTTTCCAAACCCTAGTCTTCATGGCATCTATGGTTTAACTCCTTCATATAGTTTTTGTTGAGTTCTCTCACAAACTCTCACAGCCATAAGCCCGGTGCTTTCCTAGCAAGACCGCAAATTTCTCGACAAAGGTGATGCAACATAAGCGGTTATTAAATTGCATTTTTTTCACATTTTCACATACAGAAGGTACCCTAAAATAGAATTGGGAAAAAAAAATTACATATTCAATAGAAAAAGGGTCTATTTTATTTGTCAAGAATTCTCAGAGTAAGGAGTTTTAAAAATAGTCCTTAAACACACACGATATACACAATGTATACATAGTAACCCCCCGAGCATGGACACTACTTTCTCGGTCTTTGCATATGCCCTGTAATGGAAATGGCCTATGAACTTTGAAAGAAGTGAATTAGGAAATTAGGTGAAGCACTTTTGAGAGATTAGTTTGTGAGCATAGCGGGTGAACTTAATTGAAGGTAGCAACATAAACATGGTACTTAGTTAACTTGGCATGAACAACACTTTTTCAAGAGAGAGAGAGAGTTTAGAGAACATGACAATAGTTGAGGACCGGATTCATACAGAGTCGATTTGTATTATAGTTTCTCCCATCAAGAGAGACTTGGTACAATACAATCTTTGTGTTCCTTGTGACCTAGGTGATGCAATGAATATGGAAAGCTTCATGCATCACAAGCATAACATAAACTTTGTAGAAAGCATTAACTATCCCAAGGCCTCAAACACCTTTGAAGGTGGAGAGAGCTAACGGCGAATGAGGATAGGGAACAGGAAGAAGAAACATTCCATAGGAGAAAGAAATATTTCCTCACTTATCATTACTCGTCTTGCTAGCATACATAATAGCATAACAATGAATATGGAGAAGATGGCAAGCTTAAGCATTGAAGCATGGCTCTTGGTTGGATTTGCATTCCATAGCCAAGAGTGTTGGTGTAGGCTCTCACTTCTCACAAACTTGGAGAAGAAGGTGGGGTTCCTCAACTTTCACCGAGTGAGAATTGCTCCACAAATGAGGGTGTGTGTGTGGTTAGTATATCCCCCTAGCACCCCCCTTGATTTCTTGGGGTGAGTTGTTGCTTTTCCACTCTCCCCCTAGCCAATCACATGCAGCATGCAGTCGAGTATATGGGTAGTCTTTTGACAAGTGTCCTCTTTACCCCTTAGAGAGAGAGAGAGAGAGCTTGAAAATATCTAGATATTTGTTGGATGGAACTAGAATCTCCTTGGACCCCTCTTTAGCCTAACCAATAGCATTCAAGCATAGCATGTGGTTAAGTGTAGGGAGAGTCTGACATGTGTCCCATGTGCCCTTTGAGAAAAGGGGCGCCCTTTGGGTGAGTGGAAGTTTAGGTCAAAGATTCCCCTAACTTTGGGACTTTCATGCATAGGAAGCTTCTCAAGCACCTTCCTCATTAAGTTTGTAGGGTCTCTTTTTGACTCAAGCACCTAAACCCCCATGCATGTGAAGCTTCTCAAGCACCTTCCTCATTAAGTATGACAAGTACCTCAAGTACCGTAGTCATCAAGCATGACAAGCACCTTAGGTGGAGCTCCCACCTCAATCTCAGCCCTAGCTTGGCTAAGGTCAAAGGAAAGTTTAGGTTGGGTTACCACCTCAAGCTCAGCCCTAGCTTGCCTAAGGTCAAAGGTAATTTAGGTCGGGTTCCCACCTCAAGCTCAGCCCTAGCTGGCGTAAGGTCAAAGGACTTTTAACACTAACCATTGGAGATCTTTAATGAAGCTAACCCTAAGGTCTTTTAAGCTCCATTAGTTAACCTTTCTCTTTGACAGACCATCTCTCATTTGGGCCCCTTTACCATTGGCCCCGTGTTGAGATAGATTTGTAAGCACATGTCTATATTCTAACCCTTGTTCCCGTTTATTATCCCATATTAAATGATCATTTTAATATGAGAAAATCATTTGGGTTGGCTAGATATTAGATTTAATGACATTACCTCTCTCTTGAAATCATAGTCATCCTCAATTATGAGGTAAAAGAGATAAAGCCATAGTCATCAGTCAATTTGTCTTAGCGGGTAGAGGATCCCTTTTTACACTACGACATCATTCCAATATGGATGACTTATGCATTTGGTTCTTGGGAGACACAGCTGTTGCAATCATGTCTGCTCTTTAGTCCATTTTATCCTCCCAAGTAGAGTGACAAATTCTACATGGTGTTTGAGTGACGTTGTCATCCCAAACATGATTCTTAGTATGCATACTACTTAAATTTGTGCACAATAAAGAGATAATTAGTCATAAGATAAAAACATTGATCATTTAAAAGAAACATGTACATTTGCTTACTCTAATGTAGCATTGTAAGTGTTGACAAGGTTCATACTATCCTTAAGCTGGATTCCTTGCTTCTATCTAGCATCTTCAAAAGGATAATTTTTGAACTTAATAAGATACCGTCGGATAATCTTACCATGTTGTAGTACCTTGTCTTCATGCCAAAAGATACCTTCAGGTTGTAGCACCTCTTCTTGGTCTTCGATTTTGGGAGGTACACATTTTGAAACATACTCTTGTATGTCCACTTTCATGGTAGGCCAATAAAAATACGTCTCTATTTCTCAAAGGGTAGGTTGAATGCCTCTATGCCCCACATAGGGAAGAGCATGGGATTCATACATGTCTTTCTCATGAAGGGAGTGGGTAACACATAGCCTATTGCCATGGAGAAGATAACCATCGTGCAAGGTGAATGGCTCCTCTTTCTTCCCCAAAGCAAGGGTTAACATTATGTCTTTAAAGTCAGGGTCAGTAGCATACTCATCTATCATAGAAAATAAATCATCGTGAGTTGCTATTGACACAACATTAACTTTTGTCATCGTGAAAGTACATTAGCCACTTGATTGTGATTACCAGCAATGTGAGAAATGTGGAAATTAGATTGTGAAAGAAAATTTTCCCACCTCATTTGTTTGTCGGAAAGCTTTGTTTGCGTCATGAAGTACTTGAGACTTTGATGGTCTATTCGTAAAATGAACGGAGTCCCCAATAGATAGTGCTTCCATGTGTCTAGGGCATGTAGAACAGCTAACAGCTCTTTCTCATAAATGCCTAAGACTCGTTCATCCGTGTTGAGCCTTCGGCTCTCATATGCTATGGCATGCCCTTCTTGAAGCAAGACTACTTTAAGGCAATCACCACAAGCATCACCTTGGACCTCAAATGGCTTTGAGAAGTCTGGAAGCATAAGGACTGGAATTCTTGAGAAGTTTGGAAGCATAAGGACCTCTTCTCTTTGAGCTTGTCAAAAGCACTTTGCTCCTTAGCAGTCCATGAATACTTAATGTTTTTCTTTGTTAAGTCATGTAATTTGCTATAAAGTGTCTATAGTATGCACACATACCAATAAAGCTTCTAGCTCATGTAGATTTCTTGGATTAGGCCATGCTTTTATTACGTCCAACTTTTATGGATCCATACGGATACCATCTTGAGAGATAATATGACCTAACTATTGAATCTCTTGAAGAAAAAATTCACTTTTCTTTTGATTGAGAAAAAGCTTATTCTCCCTTAATGCTTGAAAAATCACTTGGAGATGTTGCTTGTGTTCCTCTAAGGAATTGGAGTAGATGATGATATCATCAAAGAACACTCCAGTGAATTTGCGGTAGGGTCTAAAATTTTAGTCCATTAATCTATTGAATGTAGTTGGTGCATTAGTCAAGCCAAAAGGCATGACTAGCTATTCATAAAGGCCAAACTTTGTACGAAACGTGGTCTTTAGTATATCTTCATTCACTATCCCTATTTGATGGTAGCCACTTTTAAGGTCAATCCTAATGAAATAGGTAGAGCCTTGTAGCTTATCAAATAGATCTTCTACCTGAGGTACGGGAAATTTGTTTTTGATAGTGATATGGTTTAGTGTGCAATAGTCCACACACATGCGGTATGTACCATCTTTCTTTTGCACTAAAAGGACTGGAGAACAAAAGGGAGAGGAGCTAGGACTCACCATCCCTTTGTCTACCAATTCTTGTACTTGCCTCATGATCTCCTCTTGTTGAGATTGTGAAGCTCGATAAGGAGGTTTATTAGGCAGTGAGATTCCTGATAGGAGCTCAATTTGATGGTCATCATCCCTCGTTTTGGAGGTAAGTCCATAGGGATATCATCGATGAACACATATTGGAATCCTTTTAGAAAGTTAGACAAGTCTAATTCTTCTTGATTCCTACCATTCACCTTTGATAAAACATTAGGGCCTTTTAGGGATTCTTTGACAAAAATCATGTATGCGGAAACTGAGCTCTTCATTGATTTATCAAGAGCGAGAGGATTTACAAGTGGTATAGTACGACCAGACTCATTAGCACCTATATACATATTCTTTCCCCTGTAGGTGAAGTAGATTCTCCTTTCAAGGAACTTCATGTTGGCAGCCATGCGGTTGAACCATGGTACCCCTAGGATAGCATCCTCATGTTGGAGAGGAGAGATAAAGAAGTCTTCTTTGTCGACATAGCTTTGGACATGAAGCCTCAACTTCCCAATCAAGGAAGTAACGGAGGCTTGATGTCCCTTGAAAGTGGCATCAGTAGTTACAACATCTCCCATCTCAAAAGCTTGAATGCCCAACTTGATGGCCAACTCCATTGATATGAAGTTGTGAGTAGACCCAGGGTCAAACAAGATGAAGGCATCATGCTCCCTTACCTTTCCCCAAGCATAGGAGAGATGAGATCCTTTACAATGAGCATCCTCTTTTGGAGCTTCGATAGTGGAAGCTCTAGGAGTCTCATTGCGAGCATTTCTTTTGGGGCAAGAACGATAATCATGTCCTTGCTCCCCACACTTAAAACATTTGTGATCCTTGCAAAAAGTTTCAAGATTTTCAAGAGAGAATTTATTTTTACCTTTGTAAACTCCTTTCTCCTTGGACCGATTGTTGTTGTTATGGTTGGAATGTCCTTGGAAAACATTTTGGGCATTAATTTTTCCCTTTGCTCACTTTTGTCTTTATTTTCCATGGGCTTGACATTCCGTCTAACCCCTTGTTGGAAATTGATGCGTGAAGCAACCATGGTATGGTGGATTACTTCGCTGATAGAACGAGGCCGTTGAGAGTTGACATACTCGGCCATCTCTTCAGGTAATCCCGCACATAATTGTTGCTTTTGCTCAGCAAAGTCTATCTTTTGAAAGACAGTAGCCTTGAGATGTAAATCCCAAAACTTGTCCGCATATTTGTGGATAGACTCATGAGAGAGAAGCCTCAAACTCTGCCATTCGGTGAGCACTTTGTCCTTTGCATCGCTTGCAAGGAATTGCTTCATGATGGAAACTCGTAGAGTTTTCCATGTCTTTGGGGATTCTCCATTGCCACAAAGGCTAGCCCACCATTGACGAGCCGATTTTTGGAAGTGCATAGCTACATGGTGTAGCTTGGAGGACTCCATGAAGCCCTCATCTCAAATGGCCGCATCAAATTGTTGGATGAAGGCCAATACTTTGTTGGTAGCACCAAAGGTGCCATCATAGGTGAAAAAAGAGATACTCTTTCCTCCCTCTTTGAACTTCTTGAGCTTTTGTGACCTTCACCATGCAGGGTAAGATTTGCGATGTCCTCCCTCTTTTATTCTCTAGGAGAATATCCATAGCTTTCATCGGTAGAGGAGGAAGGTGAACAAGAAGGTGAAGAGGGTGACCTCTTTCTTTCCCTTTTCTTCCTTGGTTTCCTCTCTTCCCTTTTGGAGTGACGAGGAGAAGGACTATGGGTTAGCCATTTCCTCTTGGGAGGAGTTGGCACGGTTGTTAGTCCGCCTTCTTCATGGAGCCACATCTTCGGAGGAATTTAGGGATTCATTGCTTTCTTGATCTTTGGATTCCTCCTCTCGTATGGGAGAGAGTCTTCTTTTGGGGGTCTCATCAAGAGGCCTTGTAAGATCTCCCTCCTCTTGGAGAGGAAAGGAAATCCCATAAGCATGAAGTTGTTGAGTAACTTTGGCTTGCAAAGCGGGGTTGCCCATAGCTTGTTGCAACCTAGTGACAAGATAATTAACAAACATGGGGGCATCATCATTGTCACCTTCATGTGCAAAATCAAAGTTATCAATATTCATTCTACTCTCTTGGTTATTGTCAGCCATGCTAATTAAACTTATGTGTTTACTTAGTGTATGCTTTGGAAATTCAAATCCTTAGTTGCTACTCCTCTTAGCCTTTGAAAATAGGCACATAAGTATCTACACCACGGCTTGCATTGGTTAATTATAGAGAGTAGTGGAGTGAGTCTAACATAGCAAAGTTGCCGAAGGATAGCTCCTTTTGGACTTCTTATGGCTCAATAATGGTAAATCCATACGCAAGTCTAAAAAGACTCCATTATTAAGACCAAATCTCCCGAGGTATGCATCATATCCCACATAGTGGGCTAAATAAAATCGATAATAGATCCCAGACCCACTTACCCTAATATAATTAACAAAAAAAACCATTAATAGGCTACTTAAGGGCCTCTCTTCTTAAGCAAGAAACTAGAAACCAAATGCTTTGATACCAATGTAATGGAAATGGCCTATGAACTTTGAAAGTAGCGGAATTGGAGAATTAGGTGAAGCACTTTTGAGAGATTACTTTGTGAGCATAACAGGTGATCTTAATTGATGGTAGCAACATAAACATGGTACTTAGTTAACTTGGCATGAACAATACTTTTGCAAGAGAGAGAGAGTTTAGAGAACATGACAATAGTTGAGGACCGGATTCATACGGAGCCGATCCCCCCTCCAATAGGAATTTGTATTATAGTTTCTCCCATCAAGAGAGACTTGGTACAATACAATATTTGTGTTCCATGTGACCTAGGTGATGCAATGAAGATGGAAAGATTCATGCATGACAAGCATAATGTAAACTTTGTAGAAAGCATTCACTATCCCAAGCTTCAGTCCCAAGTCCTCAAACACCTTCGAAGGTGGAGAGAGCTAGTAGGGAATGAGGACAGGGAAGAGGAAGAAGAAACATTCCATAGGAGAAAGAAACAGTTCCTCACTTATCATTACTCTTCTTGCTAGCATACATAATAGCATAGTAATGAAGATGGAGAATATGGCAAGCTTAAGCATTGCAAAATGGCTCTTGGTTGGATTTGCATTCCATAGCCAAGAGTGTTGGTGTAGGCTCTCACTTCTCACAAGCTTGGAGAAGAAGGTGGGGTTCCTCAACTTTCACCAAGTGAGAATTGTTCCACAAAATGAGTGTGTGTGTGTGTTGTGTATATACCCCTAGCACCCCCCTTGATTTCTTGGGGTGAGTTGTTGCTTTTCCACATGCTTCAAGATCATTGGACCCTCTCCCCCTAGCCAATCACATTAATGTATGCAGTCCAGTATATGGGTAGTTTTTTGACAAGTATCCTCTTTAACCCTTAGAGAGAGAGAGAGAGAGAGCTTGAAAATATCTAGATATTTGTTGGATGGAACTAGAAGCTCATTGGACCCCTCTTTAGCCCAACCAATAGCATTTAAGCACACCATGTGGTTAAGCTTAGGGAGATTCTGACATGTTACCCATGTGCCCTTTCAGAAAAGGGGTGCCCTTTGGGTGAGTGGAAGGGTAGGTCAAACATTCCCCTACCTTTGGGACTTTCATGCATAGGAAGCTTCTCAAGCACCTTCCTCATTAAGTTTGTAGGGTCTCTTTTTGACTCAAGCACCTTACCCCAATGCATGGGAAGCTTCTCAAGAACCTTCCTCCTTAAGTATGACAAGTACCTCAAGTACCTTAGCCATCAAGCATAACAAGCACCTTAGGAGTTCCCACCTCAAGCTCAGCCCTAGCTTGCCTGAGGTCAAAGGCAAGTTTAGGTTGGGTTCCCACCTCAAGCTCAGCCCTAGCTTGCCTAAGGTCAAAGGTAATTTTAGGTCGGGTTTCCACCTCACGCTCAACCCTAGCTTGCCTAAGGTCAGAGGACTTTTAAACTAACCATTGGAGGTCTTTAATGAAGCTAAACCTAAGGTCTTTTAATCTCCATTAGTTAACCTTGCTCTTTGACAGATCATCTCTCATTTGGGCCCCTTTATCGTTGGCCCCGTGTTTAGATAGATCTGTAAGCACATGTCTATATTCTAACCCTTGTTCCCGTTTATTATTCCACATTAAATGATGAGTTTAATATGATAAAATCATTTGGTTTGGTTAGATATTAGATTTAATGACATGGCCACAAGAGCAACCCCTTCCAAAATTATCATGTTTTGGACTAGACCTCACAAATTGAGGTAGCCGCTTCATTCCATTATAGCAAGACAAAGACAATCCTGTTTTACAAGTGGAACCCCTCATCTGCTACCTGCACCCTCCACACTTAGGAATGACTTTCTCACAAGAGCAACCCCTATGAAATCCATCATGTTTTGGACTGGACCTCACAAATTGAGGTAGCCGCTTCATTCCGTTATAGCAAGACATAGACAATCCTATTTTACAAGTGGAACCCCTCATCTTCTACCTACACCCCTCATTCAACAAAGTGTCCTCGCCCTTAAGGTAATCCTAGCACTGTTTGATTAGGGTGCCCCTTCGGAGCCCACATTTTCCAATTTTCATCATGATAGAGTGAAGTGTGCCCACATTTTACCAGATGGTAGGCTAGTTTCTTCAAGATCTATCTTGCCCATCAGGAAGGAGATCTGTATTTTTAACAATGGAATCGCGAGCCTCTTCCCATTAGCTCAACATTAACCACCTTGTGACGGATTATCTTCACAAGCTCTCATACTTTTCCTTTTGTGCACGCGCACGTGCACGCGCGCACACACACACACACACAAAGATGGAGGCAAAAGATTCTACTTCTTCTTCTTCACTAGCTCAAGATAAGAGGTCTACAAAACTTAAGGAAAAATACAACATAAAAAGGGGAACTAGTACAACGGTCTATTATGAACCGCGAGGGAGTGAGGTGAGTAGATAAGTGTGCCACCACTCTGATAGGTAGACCAGCTTGTTGTAGTACAAACTGTAGTGTCACTGGCGTAGATATGCGTATCCATCAAGGCATGCTAGTGATGATGACTTTCGGTGGCAGTCATCTAGGAGTTGTACATGTTGAGCTTGACATCTCAACACTCCTTCTCAAGCTCAATGCCATCTCTCGTATGCCAAGCATCACTCAAAAATGATGTAGATTCGTCACTCCAAGGGCCTTCGTGAAGGTATGCCACGTGCTCAAGGTCAATGTTACCTACTAAGACCCTCTTTCTGATGAAGTGGTAGTGCACCTCAATGTGTTTTATCCTGGCATGAAACACTTGATTTCGTGCCAAATATATGTTGTTGAGTTTGTCACAATAGATCCCAGTCGACCTCTATACGTGTACTCCAAAGTCGTGAAGTAGAAATTCCAGCCATGCTACCTAACATGCCACCAATGTAGCACCCCTGTATTCTACTTCTATACTCAAAATAGCAACCGTAGGTTTCTTCTTGCTAGACCTGCAATCGTATGTACTACCAGCCCAATCCGCATCCGTGTAGCCATAGAGTTGCAACTCCACATCAACCCTATAAAAGAGTGCATAATCCAAAGTAGCACTCACATAGTGCAAAGTGCATCTTACTGCATCCAAGTGTGGTTTTCTTGGAGAGTGCATAAACTGACTCACTAATCCAACCATGTAGCTCAAGTATGGACGTGAGATAGTCAAGTAGATCAAGCTTCCCACAATCTTCTTGTACATGGTAGCATTATCAAACACTTGACCTACATCATTCCCCAACTTCAAATTATGATATAAGGGCATTGCAATTGGCTTACAATCATCAATACCATATTTTTTCAATATATCCAAAGCATATTGCCTTTGTGAGAGCCAACACCTTCTTCTGTGCAAATAATTTCAATGCTCAAGAAATATCGCAAGTCTCCCAAGTCTTTCATGTCAAACTCTTGCAGAAGTAGAGCATGCACGCCCTCTACTTCAGTCACATTATCACTTCCAACAATCAAATTATCCACATAGATGCATATTACCACAATTATTGCCTCATTCTTCCACACATACAATGAATGGCCTGCATCAAACATATTGAAGCCCAATGAAATGAGGAATGCCACAATCCTCTCATACCAAGATTTAGGTGCTTGCTTCAACCCATGCAATACTTTCTTTAACGTGCATACAAGGTCACATAGCCTCATATTTGCATAACCTTGTGGCTGCTCCATATACACATTTTCCTCCAAGTCTCCATTCAAAAGTGCACTCTTTATATTCATTTGTTTCAACACCCATTTTAATGGGGCAGTGGCTACATGACTGAACGTCTCCTCATAATCAGTCCCATAAGTATGTACATAACCTTTGGCCACAAGTCTAGCCTTGTACCTGCTCACACTACCAGAAGCGTTATGCTTTATTTTGTAAACCCACTTACATCGAGATGCCTTCTTTCCTTTGGTAATGGCATCAATTCCCATGTTCCATTCGCATCAAGTGCAGCCATCTCCGAGTTCATCCATAGCTTGCCGCCATTTTTCATCCTTGACATCATCATCAAAACATGTGGGTTTTATTTCCTCTGTAATATTTGGCATAAATTCACAATGAAGAGCCACATAACTATCACATAAGTCAAACTCTACAAAGGGTTTCTTGCTCTTTTTGACCTGCATGGTCCAAGATCACTTCCAGGTGCCCTATTCCTTGATTGAATTCTTCTTGCACCCGGAGTCTTCATAGCTATCGCCATCATCATAACCAACACTAAAATTTGGCAACTTGGGGATCAAATTTTTACTTTCCTTTCCTTGATATATTTGAAGAGTTAGCAGGACTCATTCGGTCATGTAACCTACCACTCCATGGATTCTCACCATGACCTGTACTAGATGACCCTTGCAGTCCACTCAAAACTTGGGACTATGCACCTGTATTTTCTGTAGCCACATCTCTCTTACATTAGCCCCTATATCATCTTTTACATCAGCATACCAACTTGCCATTGCATCAAAAACCACATCCTTGCTCATCCTCACTTTACCCATGACAGGATTGTAACACTTGTACCCTTTCTCCTCAAGGTGATAGCCAACAAACACACATTTTTTTGCTTTTGGATCAAGCTTACTTCTTAGCTCATCTGGAACTTGCACATAAGCGATACATCCAAACACTTTAAAATATAATACATCTAGTTTTTCATTGCTGAAATTTTCATATGATGTCATATCATGTACTGTAGCAGTAGGGGTCATGTTAACAATGTAGACACCTATAACAATAGACTCAGCTCAATAACAATGAGGCATGTTCTTCTCATTTATCAATGCTCTAGCAGCCTCTATAATGTGTCTGTTATTCCGCTTAGCAACACCATTTTTCTATGGAGTATACCTGCATGAAAACTACCTCTAAATTCCATGCTTTTTCAAAAAACCATTGAATTCATTGGAGAAGTATTCTCCCCCTCCATGTGACCTCAGGCACTTTACATGTTTCCCAGTCTATTTTTCAACCATAACTTTGAAACTTTGAAAATGCATAAACACCTCACTTTTATGGTGCATGAAGTATACCCATACCTTCCTTGTATGGTCATGAATGAGACTAACATAGTATCTACATCCACCCATAGATGCAGTCTTTGCTGAACCCCATACATCTGTATGCACTAAATCCAATGCATTCCCGCTTACATGCTTATCATGAGGAAAGGATGCTTTTGCCTTCTTTCCAGATTAACAAGCTTCACAAAATTTTTTCATTTCAACAACTTTAAATGAAGGTAGACCTGTAACCATCTATTTAGTTTGCATCATTTTCAACCTCTGCAAATTTACATGACTAATGCGTTTGTGTCTATATCTGTAACAACACCTGCATCTCGGCAAACATGGCACCATTCACTTTGGGCATATTTACATCCAAAGTAAACATTCTGCCCACTTTTTTTCCTTATGCAATGAGACTTTTATTCTTCTTATGCTCTTCGACAAAGATACCACCGGAGTTAAACCTAACCTACAAACCCTGCTCAACCATTTGCCCAACAAAAACTAGGTTCTTTGTAATGTTGGGTACATGTAGTACAACAGTCAAGTACTTCACTTTACCATCTTTCATAGACAATGGAACATTTCCTACATGCATAATAGGATGTGTAGTATCATCCTTAGTTTCTACATAACCAGGGCTTTGTAAAGTTTATATATATTTCCTTAAACCATTCACCACGGCTGGTCATGTGATTCAATGTTTGAGAATCCACAGAATTTTCCACATTTGTAGACACAATATTCAGCATGTGCTGCACGACAAATATCCTCTCGGTCTCATCTGCATTTTTGCTAGTGGTTGCATAATTGTTTTACTGCCTCTTGTCTAGACAGTCACATTCAAAGTGACCATGTCTTCCACAACCCAAACATACTACATTTTGTGTTGACTTGCATTATTGCACTCCACATATCCACAACCTCTTGACTCTCCCTGCCTCAAAATTTTCCTCGACCACCACTTGTGTTCTGACCCTGATTGTTGTTTTGTTTTTGTGCTTAGTGGTTGACTCTTCCTCGGCCTCTTCCATGACCACCACCTATGTTCTGACCCTGATTGTTGTTTTGCTAGTGTGCTTAGTGGTTGCCTCTTTGTCGGCCTCTTCGATGACCTGTACCACATCCTCTTCCTCCTCCTCTGTTGTTGAAAAGGACATGCTCATAATTGTTTCCACCCTATGTAGAGCAGTCTTCCTCAAGTTCCTTCTCTTCCACAATCAATAAGGACACTAAATCTCCAAACAAGGGAATGTTCTCTTGAAGATGAATGCCAGTTTAAAACTGTTTGTACTCAGGACCCAAACCTCACAAAAAAACTTCTGCTTTATCATCATCATTGACTGTAACACCAATCAATGCACATGACTCACATATGTTCTTTATCTTCAGCTAATATTCTTTGATGGGCAGGTTTTTCTTTTGAACAATATTCAGCTCAGTCTTCAATTACAGCTTCCTTGCCTTTGTGTTGTTCACATCCGATGACAATAAAGTGTCCCAAGTCTCTTTAGGAGATTGAGCATCCTATTTATGACCAATCATAGTGTCATGAACACTTAGAAAAAGCCAGTACATAACCTTCCGAGATCCCTAGTTCCAATCTTTAAATGTCTTAATTTGCGTAGCACTCGCACCTTCCTCTGGAAATGGTGGTGCTATCTCATGCTCTCCATCAATGTAGTCCCAATAACCTTTGCCCATAAGGAAATTGTTCATTTTGAACTTCCAAGCATGGAAGTTGTTCTTGTCCAGCTTTTCACTGGCAACCTGGTTAAGCCCATCATTATTGGTCAACATGTTTCGACCCCTTCATTTTTTGGATTTGTCCAGAAAGAACCTTGTTAAAAATAGTTGATTACCACCTATAACCACAATATACGTACATACACTTGTTTCATTTTACTAAATAGTATCCGTGTGCACTGAAACCAAACCAAAACTTTCTACACCACCAATCTGAAAATTTGCAAAGTCTCGAACCTTAGCGTTTTTTCACGTGAACGCACTCTAACTCCAAAACAGGGGTTGAAACACGCTCAAAACGAAAATCTGCCTACACAATTGTAGTCCAAAGGTTCGAGATTTTGCAAATTTTGGTATTGGTGGTGTAGAAATTTTCAAAGGTTCGAGATTTTGCGAATTTTGCAATGACCTCCAAAGGACTCCATACAATCTTGAGATGCACACTCTCCAAAATAAATCACCTCAATCGGAGATCGTTGGCCATGACTCTTGAGAATATTGGAGCCGCTTCCGAAACTACTCTTGCTTACTACTCCAAGCTCCTCAGACACAACCAGACCCTGATACCATGTCAAGAGATAGAGAGGGAGAGAGCTTGAGCTCTTGCAAATACACACACACACACACACACACACACACACACACACACACACACACACACACACACAAAGATGGAGGAAAAAAACTATATTTCTTCTTCTTCACTAACTCAAGATAAGAGGTCTACAAACCATAAGGGTTAATACAACATAAAAAGGGGAGCTATTACATTGGTTTAGTATGAACCATTAGTGAGTGAGGTGAGTAGATAAGTGTTTCATCGCTCCAGTAGGTAGACCAGCTCGATGTAGTACAGTTGTAGTGTCATTTGCAAAGATATGTGTATCCACCAAGGCGTACCAATGATGATGACGGTTAGTGGTAGTCATCCAGGAGCCGTACATGTTGAGCTTGACATCTCAACACCTTTGCACAACTTCAAGGCTGATATGATACACATTCAAAATAGGGAGAGAGGTTATAACCGTCGTACTTCTTTCTATTTTCTTAATAATTTACAAAGCATGCATTTGTTTTATTTCATGAAAAATTGTACCAAAAAATGATAGGTATGTTATTATTAAACTAATGACACCCACTTAATTAACATAAATTATCATGCTCAACAAAATTAGAGAGTGAGAGAAAGCTATGAATGGATGACATGACAAAAAAAATTCATAGAATAAAATATAGAATTTTTTTATAAATCATCTTCCAAAAGATCTCTACAAGTAGCTTGATCAAAATCTAACCCCTGGCTCCTAAATAAAAAACGAGAGAAATTGAATTGTCCTTTGTGGATGTGCTAGCTTCAGCTTCTTCAAACTCATCATCTTCCATCTCATCATTGTCACCATGGCAATCATTCTCGTTAAGATTGGAGGCGTTGGATCTTGAACCATCAATCTCTCTCTCCATTGACTCCCCCTCATCCAATGTAATGGGTGGGAGAGGGTCGAAGATGATATCCACTTCATTAGTGGAAAAATGGTTCTTCCCTAGGTGTTACGAGAACTACAAACAAAAGTTTTGGTTGATGGATTGATGGATTATACTTGACCTATAAAAGAGAAGTTCAAAGTGAGTGACATTGGTATTATATTACATGAAAATAACGGTAAAGAAGTTTTACACTCACGTGCTCACAACGTGGCAAAACTTAGTTGTCATACCTCCCTGTGTGGTACATACTAGAGTCCACCATGTAGAGACCTTCTCACGTCATCTACACACATTTGTAAATCACTTGCACTCAAAGATGAAAATATGAAAGGTTCTAAAAATGACCTTTAATATCCTTTCAACAATCCCATAGTATCTGGTTTCATCACCATTTGTGTCAAAGTTGCCCATGATGCCACAATACACAGTGGTTTGAAGCTCGTCAATGTGGCGTGTACAAAAGTATTAACCCTTTGACCACATAGAGTTAAAGGAACGGCACTATAAAATAGAAAAATTTATACCATCAATTACAAAGATAAAATTGAGAAAAAACTATGCAATATGGTTTAAGCGTATAATACTATCCCTTTGGTGCGCAACATGGTGCATACTTTTATTCTTTTTTGGTGATGTCCTCTTTGTGTGACTTTGATTTGATTATTCTCTCATGGATCCACTTGACACTAATGAGATCTAGGAAACACGCAAGGTGTCAACGAACTTGGGGTGCCCTCCGCACTCCATGAGCTTGCTTCCATGATTCCTTCTCTTGAAAATTTGTAACATTTAATGGCCTAAAAACTTGTGTGTAGCGGAAATTAGCATGAACATAGTGGGAATTTCATTAGAATAGATTCCTAATGAGAATTGTAAGCGTGCTTGGGTGGAGAGAGCAACAAAAAGCATAACACCTAGTTAGATAGCATGAACAATACTTTCAAAAGAGAGAGAAATTAAGCAATTGACAAAAATTGAGGACCGGATTTGCATGGAGCCGGTCCCCCCTCTAAAAGGCTTTGTATTATGGTTTCTCCCATCAAGAGAGACATTTTACAATACAATTTCTTGTGTTCCTTCAATACTAGCTAGTGCAATGAAGATGGACACTTCATGCACTATGCAAAACACTTATCAAACACAACATCAATTCCCTCATGGTCTCAGAACCAAGACCTCACACACCTTCGAAGATGGTGAGAGCGAGCGGGGTATGAGAGTAGATTGAGAGGAAGAAGGAGTATTCTTACGAGAAAGATGTACATCTCCTCATATAATCACTCATATTAGCATAGATTAGCTTAGTAATTAGCATGTTAGAGGAGATGAGCATGCATTGAAGTTTGGCTCTTGGTTGGATTTGCATCACAAAGACAAGAGTTGTCGGTGTAGGCCTCCATTCTCACGAGCTTGGAGTAGGTGATAAGCTTTCCATTAAAGATTGAGAAGAGAGAGAGAGAGAGACTTCTTTACTTCACACATTGATTGTGTGAGTGTGTGTGTCAATAATGCCTTCCAAAAATCAGCCCCCTCTATCTCTTGGTCAACCCCTCTTGCTATTTGCTCATGCTATAGTCTCATTGGACCTCCCTAGAGCTAGCCAATGATAATTAAGCAGTATAAGTGATAGCCTTCTGACATGTGTCCCCCTTTCCCCTTTTGTGAGAGATTTAGGTAATTTAATAATTCAACTAAACTCTCATTGGACCCCTTTGCCTCTTGGCCAATAGGAATCAGGCAAGCCATTGGGCTACTGAATGCTCATTGATCCCCTTGGGAGACTCTCCAATAGTCTTCTAGAGAGCTTAATTCTCATTGGTTCTTTTATTATGTGTTTTTAAATTAATTAAACTAGACTTAATCTAGCCTAATTCTCATTGGTCCACCTCCAAGGCCATCCAATAGGATTTGAGTACACCTTGTGGGCATCTGGGCTAGGGAGCTGACATGTGTCCCTGTTTCCCCTTGTGTACAAAGGGAGCTTGTGTGTGTGTGTGTGTGTGTGTGTGTGAGTTTCTCTCTCATCCCCTACTTGCAAGGCTCGCCTCCTCCTGTGTAGGGATTGACAAAGACTTTTGGGACACACACAAAGCATCCAATTTTCCCAAAGTTTGACCTTTGGACACAACCTTTGAATTTTGGAACCTTAGAATTTTGGAAGTCTTAATGGGCTGAACCTTAGGGTCTTTTATGCCCATTGTTGCACATAGCTCTTCTGCAGATGGCCCCCCCTTTGGATCCGTATTTTCCCGCCTCTAGATCCCTACTGTGGCCGGTGTGCTAGCTTAACCAATATTCTAGCTTTTTCTCCCCTGGCACTTCCCCATAATAAATGATCAGTTCAACATGAGAAAATCATTTAGGAGAATTAGATATTGATTATTATGACATTACCTCTCTCGTGAAATCATAGTCGTCCTCAACTATGGTGTAGAGTAGACAAAGCATATTCATGAGTCCTTTTCTTAGCGGGTAGAGGATCCCTATGTTACCCTACGACATCTTTCCACAATGGATGACTAGTCCATTTAGCGCTTGAGAGCCTGAGGTTGCTGCAAGCATGTCTGCACATTAGTCCTATCAATCTTCCATAGTAGAGTGATAAGCTCTACTTGGTGTTTGGGAGACGTCATCTCTGCAAACTTGATCTAAGCATACATACTACTTCATTTTTGTGCACAAAAAAAAAAGAGTCTTATAAGACAAAAACTTTGTTCATTTTTAACATGTTGTACATTTCCTTACTCTTGGGAAGCATTGTAAGCATTGACAAGGTTTAGGTTATCCTTTAATTGTATGACTTGCATCCATCTAGATTCTTTAAAAGGATAATTATTAAACTTAATATGATATCATCTGATAGTCTTACCGCCTCTTAGTACCTTGTCTTCATGTCGAAGAATGGACTCGGGCTGCAGCACCTCTTCTTGGTCCTCGATCTCCGGTGGGTCTTCAATAGTTGGTTCTTGAGGTGGCTCTCCTTTGTAAGACTCTAGTAGGCTCACATGGAAAGCATTGTGTAAGAGCCAATGGTTGGGAAATTTGAGTTGATAGGCCATCTCATTGATTGGCCTAAGAATCTACAAGGGACCATAGTACCTTTTTGCTAACTTAGCATAGTACCTTTGGTGTCCCGTAGGATTCTTGCCCGTCGTGTGCCTTAATCGAGCCTTGGGAAATTTGAGTAAGATCACCCAATCATTTTCTTTAAAGGCATGGGCTCTTTTGTGCTTGTCAGCAACAACCTTTTGCCTTTGTTGTGAGATAGAGATAGCATCCTTAATCTTTTGGAAACATTCTTGTAGGTCTCGGCTATACTCATCTGCAATGAAGATATTCCCATGTACCTTAAGTAGCAAGGGACTTTTTGATCTTCCCTCAATTATCTCAAAAGGTGCTTTTCCCGTGGAAGTATGTACAGTGTCATTGTAAGCATACTCCACTAAGGGTAATTACTTCTCCCATTCGGATCTTTGATCTACTTCCATTACATAGGCTTTTAGTATATCGAGAATTGTTAGGTTAGCTATTTCACTTTGGTCATCCGTTTGTGAATGATGGGACGAAGAGAAGTTTAGCCTTGTCCCTAAATTCTCAAAGAGACCCTTCCAGAAATTACTGGTCATTCTAGGATCTCTATCCGACACTATGGACATTGGCAAGCCATGGTACTTGAAAATTTGAGAAATGAAGAGGGTTGCCATTTGATGGGCTTTGATAGTCTTTTTGACAGGTATAAAATGGGCTTGTTTACTGAACCTGTCTACTATCGTCCATATTCCTGTATTCCCATGGATAGACTTAGGCAATCCAAAGATAAAATCCATGGATATGCTCTCCCATGGTGAATTAGGGATTGGCAAGGATTGAAGCAATCCAGGTGGCTTCCCTCTATCAAATTTTGTCTTTTGGCATACCACACATTCGGAAACATACTCTTGTATGTTCACTTTCATGGTAGGCCAATATAAATATGTTTAAATTCCCTTTAAGGTAGATTGAATCCCTCTATGCACCGCATAAGGAGGAGCATGAGATTCATACATTACTTTCTCACGTAGTGAGTTAGTAACGCATAGTCTATTTCCATAGAGAAGATAACCATCTTGTAAGGTAAATGGTTCTTCTTTCTTCCCTAGTGCAAGGGCTGAAATCACATCTCTAAAATCGGGATCAATAGCATACTCATCTATCATTGAATATAGATTATTGTGAGTTTCTATGGAAACCGCATTCACTCTCGGCCATCTTGAGAGTGCATCGACTACTTGATTATGCTTGCCAGCAATGTGAGCAATATGAAAATGGAATTGCGAAAGGAAATTTTCCCACCTCATTTGTTTGTTGGAGAGTTTGATCTGCATCATGAAGTACTTAAGACTTTGGTGATCCATTTGCAGAATGAAGGGAGTCCCCAATAAATAGTGCTTCCATGAATCTAAGGCATGTAGAACTGCAAGGAGTTCCTTTTCATATATGCCTAGAGCTTGCTCAACAGGGTCGAGCCTTCGACTTTCATAGCCTATGGCGTGCCCTTCTTGAAGCAAAACAGCTCCAAGGCAATCACCACAAGCATCACATTGGACCTCAAATGGTTTTGAGAGATCCGGTAATGTAAGCCCAGGTTGAGAGATAAGCTTTTCTTTAAGCTTTTCGAAAGCATTGTTCTCCTTAGCAGACCATTTGTACCTAACGCTTTTCTTTGTTAGGTCATGTAATGGTCCCGCAATTTGTGAGAACTTTTCTATGAAGTGTCTATAGTATTCACACATACCTATAAATCTTCTTATTTCATGGAGTTTCTTTGGTTTAGGCCATCCGTTTATTACCTCTAACTTTGATGGATCCATTTGGATGCCATCTTGAGAGATAATGTGACCTAAATACTGAATCTCTTGCAAGAAAAATTCACTTTTCTTTCGATTAACATAAAGTTTATTCTCTCTTAAAACTTGAAATATTACTTGGAGGTGCTGCTTGTGTTCATCTAATGAATTCCAGTAGATGATAATATCATCAAAGAACACTCCAGTGAAGGTTCGATGAGGCTTGAACAGCTTCTCCATCAAGCGGTTGAATGTCGCTGGTGCATTGGTCAAGCCAAAAGGCATAAAAATGTATTCATAAAGACCAAACGTGGTGCGAAATGCGGTCTTTACAATGTCTTGATCAACTATCCTTATTTGATGATAGCCACTTTTTTAGGTCAATCCTACTAAAGTAGGTCGATCCTTGTAGCTTATCAAATAGGTCTTCTACCTGTGGAATGGGAAACCTATTCTTGATAGTGATCCTATTTAGTGCTCTTTAGTCGACACACATCGATATGTGCCGTCTTTCTTTTGCACTAATAGCACAGGTGAGCAAAATGGAGATGAGCTAGGCGTAACCATGCCCTTCTCAACTAACTCATGCAGTTGCCGCATAATCTCCTCTTGTTGAGCTTGCGAAACTCTATAAGGAGGTTTGTTAGGCGGTGAACTTCCTGGAAGAAGCTCAATTGCATGGTCATCATTACCTCGTTTAGGAGGTAGCTCACAAGGGATGTCGTCAATAAAAACATCTTGAAACCCCTTGAGAAAATTGGATAACTCTAATTCCTTTTGGTTGTTTTTATTCTCTTTGCTAAAGCATTAGGTTCATTTTGAGAATCTTTAACAAAAATCATGTACACGGAAATAGAGCTCTTTATTGACTTGTTGAAAGCTTGTGTATGTACAATGGGAATAGTGTTACCCATTCCTTAGCATCTATATACATATCTTTTTCCTTGAACTTAAAGGAGATTCTCCTTTCAGGGAATTTAACATTGGCAGCGATGCGATCAAACCATGGTGCCCCTAGGATTACATCCTCATGCTTGAGAGGAGAGATAAAGAATTCCTCTTTGTCCACATAGCTTTGGACATGAAGCCTCAATTTCCCAATTAAAGGAGTGACTGAAGCTTCTTGCCCCTTAAAAGCACTGTCTGTGGGTAGAACATCTCCCATCTCATAGGCTTGTATGCCTAGCTTGGTGGCCAACTCTATAGATATAAAATTGTGAGTAGAACCAGGGCCAAAGAGAACAAAAGCATCATGTTCTCTTACCTTTCCCCAAGCATGTCATAGAGGATATCCTTTGTGGTGAGTTTGGTGAGTTTCCTCCTCTTGGATTTCAACCAAGGTAGCTCTAGGAGGATCATGGCGGGTGTTCTTTTGGGGACAAGTGCGGTACGCATGCCCTTGTTTGCTGCACTTGAAACACCGGTTATTCTTGCGATAACGCTCAAGCTCTTCAGGAGAGAGTTTTTTTTTACCTTTGTAAACTCCCTTCTCTTTAGCTTTGTTGGAGTTGCCCTTAGGAGAGTTTTGGACATCGTCCTTCCCCTTAGGCTCATTGGAACCCTTGTTTTCTGTGGGCTTATTATTTCTATTAGCCCTCGTTTGAAAATTGATTCGAGAGGCCACCATAGTATGGTGTATTACCACCGATATGGTACGTGGCCTTTGGGAGCTAACATACTTCGCCATTTCTTCGGTTAAGCCCGCACAAAATTGTTGCTTTTGCTCTCCAAAATCCAACTTTTTGAGGATAGTGGCTTTGAGTTGTAGGTCCCAAAACTTGTCTACATATTTGTGGATGGATTCATAGGGAGAGAGCTTTAAGCTTCGCCATTCGGTGAGTACTTTGTCTTTGGCATCGGTGGCCAAAAACTGCTTCATAATGGAAGCTCTTAAAGCTTTCCATGTTCACGGAGCTTCACCATTGGCTCGTAGGCTAGACCACCATTGCCTGGGAGACTTTTGAAAGTGCATAGCTACATGGCGTAGCTTAGAGGACTCCATGAAGCCCTCATCTCCGAACGCCGCATCAAATTGTTGGATAAAGGCCAAGACTTTGTCCGTAGCACCAAAGGTGCCATCATACGTGAGGAAAGAGATGCTCTTCCCTCCCTCTTTGAACTTCTTGAGCTTGGATGACCTCTTCCACGCGGCATAGGATTTCCTATGGCCTCTTGTTTTTGATGGTTCAAAGGTTGCACCATCACTTTCTTCAGGAGGTGAAGAATTTGAGGAAGGTGGAGAAGAGGATGACCTCTTTCTCGCCTTTTTCTTGCCTTGATCTTCGTTGTCTTCACCATCACTTTCATAAGAGTAAGAGGATGAAGAAGATGGAGAAGAGGGTGTTCTCTTTCTCGCCTTTTTCTTCTCTTGCTTTTTGTCATCCCTCTTTGAATTATGGTATGGAGAAGGGTGCGATGGTCTTCTCCGTTTTGGAGGTGATGGAGAGCGTTTAGCCCGCCGTCTTTGTGGAGCCATCTCCACCGAGGTGGTGGGAGACTCACTTCTTTCTCGTTCCTTCGATGGAGGCTCTTGAGTTCTCCTTTGGGAAGGAGATGCATCATCAAGAAGTAAATTCTTGAGCCCTTCGTATGGATTCTCTTCTTCTTCCTGAATCGGAGAGAGACCTCTTTTGAAAGTCTCACAAGGAGGCTTCCTAGGTGTTCTCTCATCATGGTGGGAGCTTGGAGAATCCCATGAGCACGAACCTACCGTTGGACTTCACTTTGGAGAGATGGATTGCCCATGGCTTGTTGAAGCCTAGAAACAAGATAGTTAACAAGAATCGGGGCATCATTAGTAGCTTACTCATTACCAAAATCAAAGTTATCAACATTAATTTCACTCTCTTTACTATTGTCAGCAATTCTAACAACTTTTAGTTGTAAAATTTTTAGGTGTATTTGGGCACTTCAAGCCCTAGTTGCTACTCCTCTTTACCCCTTTAGAAAAAGCACTCAAGCTATTGTACCCGTGGCTCGAATACCATTAATTGCAAGGAATAGAAGAGAGGGTCGTTCAACACGAAAACAGCACCGCCTCCTGTCAAGCTTCTAATAGCTCAATAGTGGTTAAGCCATAGGGAAGCCCCGTAGGACTCCACTATTAAGACCATAGCTCTCGACGGTGATGCCCCGTTAACTGCATGAAGGCAGACGCACTGCAAGGCTGAAAAATCCCTATTCTACTTACTCACATGCAATTAATAATACCAACCATTTATAGCTAGCTTGAGGAACTCCCTTCTTGAGCAAGAAAAGAGAAACCTTGGGCTCTGATACCAATGTAACATTTAATGGCCTAAAAACTTGTGCGTAGCGGAAATTAGCATGAACATAGTGGGAATTTCATTAGAAACGATTCCTAATGAGAATTGCAAGCGTGCTTGGGTGGAGAGAGCAACAAAAATCATAACACCTAGTTAGATAGCATGAACAATACTTTCAAAAGAGAGAGAAATTAAGCAATTGACAACAATTGAGGACCGGATTTGCATGGAGCCAGTCCTCTCTCCAAAAGGCTTTGTATTATGGTTTCTCCCATCAAGAGAGACATTTTACAATACAATTTCTTGTGTTCCTTCAATACTAGCAAGTGCAATGAAGATGGAAACTTCATGCACTATGCAAAACACTTATCAAACACAGAATCAATTCCCTCACGGTCTCAGACCCAAGACCTCACACACCTTCGAAGATGGTGAGAGCTAGCGGGGTATGAGAGTAGATTGAGAGGAAGAAGGAGTATTCTCACGAAAAATATGTACATCTCCTCACATAATCACTCATATTAGCATAGCTTAGCTTAGTAATTATCATGGTAGAGGAGATGAGCATGCATTGAAGCTTGGCTCTTGGTTGTATTTGCATCACAAAGCCAAGAGTTGTTGGTGTAGGCCTCCCTTCTCACGAGCTTGGAGTAGGTGATAAGCTTTCCATTAAAGCTTGAGAAGAGAGGGAGAGAGAGAGTCTTCTTTACTTCAAACATTGATTGTGCGAGTGTGTGTGTCAATAATGCCTTCCAAAAATCAGCCCCCTCTCTATCTTGGTCGACCCCTCTTGCTATTTGCTCATGCTACAGTCTCATTGGACCTCCCTAGAGCTAGCCAATGATAATTAAGCAGTATAAGTGATAGCCTTCTGACATGTGTCCCCCTTTCCCCTTTTGTGAGAGATCTAGGTAATTTAATAATTCAACTAAACTCTCATTGGACCCCGTTGCCTCCTGGCCAATAGGAATCAGGCAAGCCATTGGGCTGTTGAATGCTCATTGGTCCCCTTGGGAGACTCTCCAATAGTCTTCTAGAGAGCTTAATTCTCATTGTTTCTTTTATTATGTGTTTTTAAATTAATTAAACTAGACTTACTCTGGGCTAATTCTCATTAGTCCACCTCCAAGGCCATCCAATAGGATTTGAGTACACCTTCTGGGCATCTGGGCTAGGGAGTTGACATGTGTCCCTCTTTCCCCTTGTGTACAAAGTGATCTTGTGTGTGTGTGTGTGTGAGAGAGTTTCTCTCTCGTCCCCTACTTGCAAGGCTTGCCCCCTCTTATGTAGTGATTGACAAAGACTTTTGGGATACACACAAAGCATCCAATTTTCCCAAAGTTTGACCTTTGGACACAACCTTTAAATTTTGGAACCTTAGCATTTTGGAAGTCTTAATGGGCTGAACTTAGGGTCTTTTAAGCCCATTGTTGCACATAGGTCTTCTGCAGATGGCCCCCCCTTTGGATCCCTATTTTCCCTCCTTTTTATCCCTACTGTGGCCAGTCTGCTAGCTTAACGAATATTCTAGCTTTTTCTCCCCTAGCACTTCCCCATATTAAATGATCAATTTAATATGAGAAAATCATTTAGGAGAATTAGATATTGATTATTATGACAAAATTCCTTGCATTTGCATTGTCCAGAAATCGACCCGCTTGGTCATAACCTTTGAATTGAAGATGCAAAAGGTGTCGATGACTTGGCATAGATCCATATCCATGTTAAATATTTTTTCCTTTCCACTTGGTAAGTTTGAAGTCAACTTGTGCCAAATACTCTAAAATGTAAACAAATGCCTCTTGCATGATCCATCCTTCGGCCATGCATGCCTCTAGCTAGGCCTGTAGTCGCACAAAATCTTTGAGAGTCTCTAGAAACCTCTCTACAAAGAACATCCACCATGCATGCACTACTCTGCATATAGCCATCTCCTAAAACACATGAACCAAAAGGTGGACTTGAATAAGAAGAATGGATCAAGGAAATGCATCTTCAATGGCATTACAACAAAATATGGCTATGATATTGATTGTGGTGGAATTAAAGTAACAATAGTGAGCATTTCCTTAAGAGAATTCTTAAATAGCATAAGGAGAGCACTTTATTAAAGGTAGAAAAATGAACATTATACCTAGTTAGGTTGGCAGGAACAATAGTTGTAAAAGAGAGAGAAAGTTAGAGAAATTGACAGCAGTTGAGGACCGGATCTACTTGGAGCCGATTGCCCCTCCAAAAGGATTTTGTATTATATATTCTCCCATGAAGAGAGACTTGGTATAATAAATACTTTGTGTTCCTTGAGACCTTGTTGATGTAATGAAGATGGTAAGATTCATGCACCACTATTATGACTAGCTTGCAAGAACATTAACTCGTCCCCGGCCTCAATCCCAAGACTTCAAACACCTTCAAAGATGGAGAGAGCTAGTAGGGAGTGAGGAAGATGAAGAGAAGAAGAAGTAGCATACAAGAAAGAAGTAGTTTCCTCTCATATCATTACTCATAGAGCATGGCATAGCATAGTAATGAAGATGAAGAAGATGGCAACAAGCACTGCTTTGAAGCATGACTCTTGGTTGGATTTGCATTCTATAGCCAAGAGGTGTTGGTGTAGGCTATCTACTTCTCAAGATTGGAGAAGGAGATGACTTGTGTGCACAACACACAATGGGGGAGTGTGTGTGTGGGTTGTGGAGTATATGAGTGTGTGTGTGTGTGAGAGAGAGACAGAGATAGAGAGAGAGAGACACAGAGAATTTGATTTTGCTACTTTACTCTTGCATTAGGCCTATTGGCCAATGAATGGATCTAGTCATAACAAGCAAGGGGTGTATCATTTGAACAAGTGTTCTCCTTTCTCCCTTTGAGAGAAAGATCTTAATTATTTAATTGTAGCATTTGAACAAGTGTCCTCCTTTCTCCCTTTGAGAGAGAAAGATCTTAATTATTTAACTGAATCTAAATTCTCATCGGACCCTTTGGTGGACCGTACGGGTTTTAATTCTTATTGGTTCTTTTAATGGGCTTTTCTAAAATGTCTAAACCTAATTTTATCAAGCTTAATTCTCATTGGTCAAGCCTATATGCCATCCAATAGGAATTAATGGGACAACTTGGCTAGGAGCCTCACATATGGCCTTAATGCTTCAAGTGGAAAAAGTGAGGCCTGACATGTGTTCTTAATACTTTGAGTGAAAAAGGTGAGGCCTCACATGTGGATTTATGTTTACTTGTGAGGCTATCTCAAGATTGGGTATGGTTCCCACCTAAAGCACCTCAAATTTGAGCATGGTTCCCACCTAATGATCCTAGGTCTAAGGTTTTTAGAACTAACCTTTGGAGGGTTTTAATGAATCTTAACTTAAGGTAAGGTCTTTTAAAGCTCCATTAGGTGCACATTGCTCTTTGGTAGACCATCTCCTTTTTGGACCATCTCTCCTCTCGGTCCCTTGTTGAGATAGGTCCAGTAGCACATGTTGATATTCTATTTGTTGTTCCCTTTTTATCTCCCCATATTAAATTATCAATATAGCATGAGAGAATCATTTGGGATAGGTAGATATTAGATATTATGACATGCACACACAATTTCCACCGCAAGCAACTGAGCAGTAGAGATGGCATCTATTTCAATTTCTTTGGAGCTCACAAACCTACAAGATGACACACAAAAGTACACTAAGATAACACACTAGAAGGTATAGTGCATATAGGAAACATATCAATTGAATAAAGATATGAGGTAACTTACTATATAACTCTCCAAGTTTGAAAATAGATTCCCTCACTTTCTTGTCTCCGAACACGCACATACTCACCGACAAAATAAACTACAATGTCAAAAGACTAAACTACAATATGATTCTAGTCTTGCACAAAATTCAATATCTAAACGAAACAAGGAAGAGGATAGACAAGAAATAAAGAATTATGTGTAGCATCATGTGCCAATCATTGGTCTTCACCCATATAATTGAACGCATCCACCTTTCTTTGCCAATGAACACTTCCGCTGATGGCCGGAAATGACATGCCATATGGGGTGGCCTCTACACCACACATAGCCTGAACATCCCCAAGCATCATCTCAAGGTAGGAGTAATCCTATAGGTAGAGAGGGGAACCACCTAGCATAAGTGCGGCTAGGACACAAACATACATGACCTAGGGTAGCAAAAGTGAAATGCCCTCTAGGTAACCAACATGAAATGGTGGTACAACAAACGTCCACATGTAGAAAATCCTAGTCAATAGTTAGCAGTGTGTGTATGAGGGAGGTATGTGACAAGGTTGGAATGGAGCATACTGACTGATAGGAGAGGCTGCACGTGATGGAGCACAAGCAGAGTGATATACAAGAGACGAAACATCCCGCGAGTGTGAGAAAATAAAACTAAGGAGAACAGAGAATGGACCCCAAAGATCAAGACAACATAGCACCCCTTGCATTGGCGATGATGATACTTACAAATGGTGGTCTTGATGGTTACAAACCTGGCTCTTTGCACTAGGGATGCATGCTAGAATGCGAGCGCCATATGGTGCATGGCGGAGTTAGAGTTAGCGGGAAGGTTAGTTGAGGGAAGACATCAAGACGATGCATCCACCGACGACGTTGTCAGGAGTTTTTTGGAGCAAGGGATTGCGCATATGTACATACACATGCATGGTGCATCGAATAAAGGATTTCCCAATTTCCATAGCCAGGTGGTTACGTGGGGCCCACATGTGTACAGGTAGGACAGGGTGTACATAGTGCATCGATTTTCACTATTACCAGTACCAGTGTGTTTTTTCTACAATAATGAGGATTTGGTAGCGCTTAAAACTTCTCGAGGAAGCTATCCGTGGTCCGACGACATGAGGTAAGCAGGTGCGTCAGATGGCTTCTAGTGGCGTAAGGAGGGCGAACGAGGTCAATATTTGCACGCGGATGAGGACGGACACAACGTTGGTGTTT